>NC_090741.1:102362671-102375171 GCF_036898095.1 Palaemon carinicauda | reverse complement strand
CCAATCATCAGTGTCAAAAGATCTATTGATAATAAATGATTATAATGTTTAAAGTAGAGCTACATTCTCCTATTTTAACACCATTTCGTCTTCATTTATAAAGAAAATAAACAGGATATCTCTCTTGGTAAAGTTACTAATATGGATTACTATGTCAAATTTTGCGTAGTTAATTCTATGGCCGGTCTTGACCAAATATATAGTAAAAGAGTGAGCATTTCTTTGATGTTTGGCTCTTACACAAATGGCTTTAAATGTTTGAACCAAATAAGCTATATTACATTTCGAACATCGGATATCACATACTATACCAATACAATTCATATTCTTGATTAACTCATCAACATATATTCTTTTTGTTTTTAGATAAATGAGAAAACATGAAGTTAACCTAAAGGTCCATACAATTAAGTTTTGAAGTTACTCTATTATTTAACTGGAAGACTTTTTGAATCTCTTTGCTGACACCTTAAATTTTTATATGTTATCATTACTAACCAAAACTATTAATAAACTATTTTTTGTATCCACAGTGTAATTTAGTTTTAGTTTTGATAGGTAGTAAGTTGACCGGGACACCAGTTAGAGAGTTATTGGGTCCTTTGACTGGCCAGACAGTACTACATTGAATCCTTCTCTCTGGTTACAGTTCACTTTCTCTTTGCCTACACATACACCGAATAGTCTGGCATACTCTTTACCCCTGACAACACTCAGATTACCAAACAATTCTTCTTTACCCAATTGGTTATGTACTGCACTGTAATTGTTTAGTGGCTACTTTCCTCTTGGTTAAGGGTAGAAAAGACTCTTTAGCTATGTTAATCAGCTGCTCTAGGAGAAGGACACTCCAAAATTAAATAATTGTTCTCTAGTCTTGGGTAGTGCCATAGCCTCTGTACCATGGTCTTCCACCGTCTTGCGGAAGAGCTCTCTTGTTTGAGGGTACACTCGGGCACACTATTCTATATAATTTCTCTTCCTCTTGTTTTGTTGAAGTTTTTATAGTTTATTTAGGGAATATCTATTCTAATGTTGTTACTGTTTTTAAAATATTTTATTTTTCCTAGTTTCCTTTTCTCACTGGGCTATTTTCCCTGTTGGGACCCCTAGGCTAATAGCATCCTGCTTTCCAAACGAGGGTGGTAGCTTAGCAAGTAAAAATAATAATAATAATAATAATAATAATAATAATAATAATTGAAAGGTAGAACTGAGTATCATCTGCATATAGTTTAAAGCCCACTTTTTGTTTTTCAAGATGTATGATAGCTCGATAGTATATATGTTGAACAAGATAGGGCCCAGAACACTACCCTGTGGTACACCTTTCATAAGAATTCTCTCACTGGATCGGTTTCCAGAAACTTCTACAATAGTCTTCCTGTTCATTAAGTAGCTTCACAAAAATTCCAGTGCTTCCTCGGTCACTCCAATCGATTTTAAGTCGTCAAGTAAGTACTCGTGCACAACAGTATCGAAAGCAGCACTAAGATCTAATATAATCAAGATTCCACACTTTCCTTCATCAAGAAGACCTATCATATCATTCATTATTAGTTTCTGTAGAGTGATTATCTCTGTAGGCCGATTGATTTTCCGGGAATACCTCTAACTCATCAATATGCGCCCATAATTGCTCACTTATGATTTTGTCAATAAGCTTCGACATGTAGGATAAATTTGAAATGGGCCTATATGAATTTAGTTCGTTTACATCACCTTTTCCTTTGTATATTGGTTTGATCAACGCAGTTTTTTTACAGCTAGGAAAACAGGATTGTGATATATTTAGGTTTACTATATTCAGGTAAATATTATTTACAACTTGCTTATTTGGAGCTTCACTTATTGGAACAGTTTGGGAAAGGGTCGTTTCCACAATATGTATTCTTCATCTCTCTCATAACCTTTAACAAGTCGCACATATTTATTTCCTTAAAGTTTATTAGCTTCTTACTCTCCTTCACTGGCATAACTGACTGTCCTTCTAAGTGATTTTGGGGGAAACCTCTAAAAATTCTATAAATTTCTTCATTGAAGGGTATAGCAAATTCCTCTTCACAGACATTATCAGGCAAGACATATTTTTTCTTTAATCCCAACAAATCATCTAGGTTTTTGTGAAACTCCCTCATGTTATTAGTTTTTTTACTTTCGCCGTTGTAGAATTTTCTTTTTGTTTTTTCTAACAGGATGTTATAGTCATTTCTGGCCTTATCATATAGATTTCTGGCTTGTGAGGATTTGGCTCTTTTCCATCAACCTTCCATCTTAGGTCTATGTCTTTTTGCCTTTAACAGCTCACTATTATACCATCTAAAATCTTCGTGTACAACTATTTGTTTCCTCTTTATAGGACACTTGGTATCATACATTTTCCCAAATTTGTCATTATATTTTTTGGTATAACATCCAACACATTCTCTATCTACCATATGTTCACATCGTATGTTCTCACAAGACATTTGCGCTACACTAGCTTCAATACAATTCTCAGCATTGAAATTTTCCAGTTCCCCATGTGATTTATATCGCCTGGCACAAAGCCAGACATAGGCTCTGTATATGTTCATATAATTAGATGATTCACGCACACATCTTACAGGGGAAGATACTTTGAGTTTCCAAAATTTAGCGAGAAAATTACAGTATTAGAATTGCTAAACAGGCAGTAATTTATTCTTATCTAACTTATCAGTTAGGGCTACACTGCACGGAACTACGGAAAAAACTTAAAGATTACTTTATTGAAACAAAACTAATTTGAATATATTTGTACTAACATCGACTTACTTCTGCCAATTGTTGCCCAATGAAATGTTTTTTCTTTTTTTTTTTTTTAAATTTCTTCCTTATCATTTATTCTTATGTTTATTAGCATAATATATTTCTTTGCATAAATAAAGAAAAGGAAGTTTATCTGGTTGTACATAGTGTGAAGGTATAGCGACGGTCTAATTTCGTTTTACTTTCCTTTCTCAAAAAAAATCGAATAAGAATATTAAGACGTTCACCACCTCTTCCTGTTGGTCGTATCTGTTTGATTAAAATCAGTGATATAAGCATGCATTTATTTTGTTTCACCCTGTATTTTACCTTCATTATAACAAATTAACTGACGGAATATCAAAGCATATCTACCTCCCTATAAATGGTTACTTTTTCTACTTTAATTACATCAATATTCCTTCAGGTAGTCTTAACATCATAATTTCACAAAAGTAGTCTATAAAAACAATACATTCACAACGTGAGGCACTTCTCACCCACTCTCCTCATGGAATTTCAATGCCTTATTGTAGTCCAATGGCTCTTGCATCAGAACTCCCGGAAATTCCTCAACAGGTGTTTTAAGACTACAGTAAATTCAACGCAGGCAATAACTAGTTCATTTTCCTCCATCGAAAATTAAATATATATTTTCCTTCACTATCTGTTAGCTTTCAATGTAGCTGACTACTTAGGCTACATATTTTACTTGTATTATTATTATTATTATTATTATTATTATTATTATTATTATTATTATTATTATTATTATTATTATTATTACAAGATAAGCTGTAACAATAGTTGGAAAAGCAAGATGCTATAAGGCCAGGGGCTCCAACAGGGAAAAATAGCTCAGTGAGGAAGGGACAGAAATAAACTACAAGAGAAGAATAAACAACTAAAATAAAATATTACAAGAACAGTACCATTAAATTAGACACTTCACATATAAACTATAAAAACTTCAAACAAACAAAATAAAATAAGCAACATGCCCGAGGGTACCTCCAAGCAAGAGAACTCTAATCCAAGACATTGGAGGGCCATGGTACAAAGGCTATGACACTACCTAAGACAAGAGAATAAAGGTTTGATTTTGGAGTGACCTTCTCCTAGAAGAGCTGCTTACCATAGCTAAAGAGTCTCTTCTATCCTTACGAAGAGGAGAGTAGCCATTGAACAATTACATTGCAGTAGTTAACCCCTTGAGAGAAGAAGAATTGTTTGGTAATCTCAGTGTTGTCAGGTGTATGAGAACAGAGGAAAATGTGATAATAATAGGCCAGACTATTTGGTATATGTGTAGGCAAAGAAAAAATTAGCAGTAACCAGAGAGAGGGACTCGATGTAGTACTGTCTGGCCAGCCAAAGGACCCAGTAACTCTCTAGTGGTAGTATTTCAACGGGTGGCTGTTGCCATTGCAAACCTACTACCTCGAATATATTACTCAATTTCTTCCAATTTAGTTCAGTTCACAATATACAATTTTACTTCCTCTTAATAACAAGATAAAACTGTTAGTGTCGGTTGTCATAAAGAATGTTTAATGAAATGTGAAATATCTTTAATCTTCCGAAGTTTTTGAAACTCAAAATCATCTGGTGTCATAAAGACAGGACTGGGTATAACGCATGCCCTAACATAAATTTCTTCCATTATTTTATATAATTTGTCCCTCATTCTTAATGATAAGCAAATTGGATTTACAAGCAAATTGGGGCCACCATAGTCGCTATCATAATTCATATTGCTGCCGAAGGAAAACTGCATTTGGCAACTAACGGAAAAACACGACGCCCACTTCGCTCTACTCCTTAGTCCTCTTATTCAAATATGAAGGCCGAAAGAATAGGCAATCGAGTGTCTTTATAGATCAAGAGTCTGACTCTAAGAAAGGATATGTTTAACACCACAGAAAACGATGATAAACGTCCACTTTTAAAATGGATATTTCAATTTATTTATCAGGAGTTAGCTGTTTAGAAATGCTTTCTTCTTTATAAAATCAAACTTTTTTTTCTAAATATATCTTAATGATATCAAAGAGATATCATAATCAATATCTTTCGATTAAAGATAATGTAAGGAGAGTGAGACAAGCGTCACCAAGATCAACTGATACTTTATTCGAATGTGCACGGGAGTATATTACAAGGTGCGGACGGTAAGGTAGGATGGCGCTGGCGCCAAATCAGATTGAAGTGCCCGCCAAAATATATGTGTTTTCTTACACTTACAAATATACGAATTATGAGTTAACAGAGACATGTAATGAAATGATACATATGTTAAAATGTAGCTCTGATAGAGCGGAATATATATACATGGGAAGCCACGGTGTGGCGAAAGGAGAATTCAAATAAATAAATAGTTTGTCGATTTTCTGGACGACGAAGGGAGCGGTGTCCTTACAAGTACTCCCCCCCCCCAAGACTTCGGGCGGCGTAGAGGGCTGATGATCAATCTTCGTATCTTTTTGGGCGTCGGAGGGTTCCTCTTGTTTTTGAACGGAGGGGCGCGCCGGTGGTCGGCGTAAGGATCTCTTCCTCTTGTCATCGTTTGATGATTTTTCTTTCGTTGGGCGCCTTGTTTTGAGGTGGAACTCTGGATCTGCCAGGTCCGGCGGAGGCAGCGTCGCTTCCTTCGAGAAACGCTGGTTTCACGCGGTCTATTGAGACCCAGTCCTCTTGGCCATGGACGTCGAGAAGGAAAGCTTTCGTTGTATTTTTAATTACCCGGTAGGGGCCTCGATAAGGTCTAGTTAGTGGTTGTCGATGAGCGTCGACACAGACGAAAACGTACCCGCAGTCATCCAGGTTTTTTGGCTTGAAGTGCTTGGTTCTGTCCTGGTAAGTTTTGAGACATGGCCTGAACTTCCTGGCGACGTCCCTTAGGTGATCCAGCTGCGTGTCGTCGGTTGATGAGGGAAAGAATTCGCCAGGAACTGCGAGCGCCTCCCCGTAAACCTTTTCGGCGGGCGAAGGTTCGCCGTCTGCGCGAGGGGCGGTGCGAAGGCCGAGGAGTACCCAAGGAAGTCGTGATTTCCAGTCCCCGTCGGTGCAGCTTGCCATCAGGGACGAATTGAGGGCGCGGTGAGTTCTTTCGACCATGCCATTTGCCGCGGGGTTGTATGCCGTGGTGCTGTGGAGCGTCGTCCCCATCAGGTTCGCCAAAGCGAGTCATATTTCTGAGAGGAAAGCGGGGCCTCTGTCTGTCGTGATGTCGTCAGGAACGCCAAACCTGCTCACCCAGCTTGACAGGAGGGCTTCGGCGCATACTTGAGTCATTGCTTCGGTCATCGGCGATGCCTCCAACCACCTTGTGGAGCGATCGATGATCGTAAGCAGGTAGCGAGCAGATCCAGAAGGGGGCAATGGTCCCACGACGTCGATGTGTATGTGACCGAAACGTCTTTTTGGCTGGGGAAAATCGCCTACCCCCGATTAGGTGTGACGGCTGACTGTGCTTGACTGGCAGTTGATGCATGACTTCACCCATTCCCGGGCATCCTTTTTTATCCCTGGCCAGACAAACTTTTCAGACAGAAGGCGAGCGGTGGTGCGTCCTGAGGGGTGTGAAAGTCCATGGATGATATCGAATATTTTTCTTCTGCAGGAGGCTGGTATCTAGGGACGTGGGCGGCCGGTGCTGGTGTCGCAAAGAATAGTTACTCCTGCTGGTCCGAGGGGAATCGCACTTATCTTGAGCGCGAATGGCCCCGTCAGGTGATCGTGTGATTCTCGGTCGGTGCGTTGTTCGGTTGCGAGATTGGCGTAGTCGATTCCCAGGTGGATTGCGTCAATTTCAATCCTTGAAAGGGCGTCCGCGACCGGATTTTTCTTTCCTGGGACGTAACGTATGGTGCACCCGAATTCGGCGATTGTTGCGAGATGACGTTGTTGTCGGGAGGACCATGCGTCAGTCGATTTCGTAAAAGCGTGTACGAGGAGTTGATGGTCCGTCGCGATTGTGAAGGGAGTGCCCTCCAAGATGTGCCTGAAGTGGCGGATGGCAAGGTAGACGGCGAGGAGTTCCCTATCGAAGGTGCTGTATCTTGTTTCGGCGGGTTTCAATTTCTTGCTGAAAAATGCCAGCGGTCGAGGAGACCCATCGACGAGTTGCTCCAGCACAGCCCCACAGGCGATGTTGCTGGCGTCGGTCGTTAGTCGCAGGGGCGCGTTGTCGTCAAAATGAGCCAGAGTGGTGGCATTTGCGAGGGCATCCTTCATCTGGGCGAATGCCTGTTGCTGGGGCAAACCCCACTCGAGTTTTTTCGCTTTTCCTTTCAGGACGTTGTCGAGGGGTGACAGGGTTTGTGCGATGTTGGGGATGAAGCGCCTGTAGTAATTGACCATCCCCAGGAACTCCTGAAGTTGGCGGATGGTCGTAGGTATCGGGAACTTTCTGATGGCGTCGACCTTCGTTGTCAGGGGTTTTACCCCGCACGAGGATCCGCGGTGACCAAGGAAATCCACTCCTTCCGCACCGAACGTGCATTTGTCGAAACGTACGACCAGGCCGTTCTCCTGTAGGCGTTTGAGGACGGTGCGGACGTGCCTCCGGTGTTCCTCCTTGGTTTTCGAGAATATCAGGATGTCATCGACGTAGCAGACGCAGAAAGGTAGGTCACCCAGAATGCTATCCATTAGTCGTTGGAAGGTCGCCCCGGCGTTGCGTAGACCGAAGGTTGAGTATGCGAAGGTGTAGGATCCAAACGGCGTTACAATGGCAGTTTTCGGGATGTCTTCCGGAAATACGGGGACCTGGAAGTAAGACTTGAGGAGGTCCATCTTGGTAAAATACTTCGCGCCGTGCAAAGTGTTCGTTAGGTCCTGCATGTTGGGCAGCGGGTAGTGATCGGGCGTTGTGATGAGGTTGAGGCGCCTGCAGTCGCCGCAAGGTCTCCAGGACCCGTCCGGCTTTTTTACCATGTGTAGGGGCGATGCCCAGGGGCTCGATGCTTTCTTACAGATACCCATGCGTTCTATGTCCTCAAAGGCGCGTTTGGCATCCTTCAGTTTCTGGGGCGGTAGGCGGCGGAATTTGGCATGCGTAGGAGGTCCTGTCGTTGTGATGTGGTGGTAGATCCCGTGCTTGGACGGGGAACCTGGCGAGTGTCGGAGCTCGGGCTTGAAAACCTCGGGAAATTCTTGTAGGAGGTCGGCGTAGGAGTGCGTCGTTACGGCGGATACGGACATTGTTGCAGGGCCGTGTTCTAGGGCGCGGGACTGGCAGGTTCCCATGTCGATGAGACGTTTGTTAGCGACATCGACGAGGAGTCCGTGGTGGGCGAGGAAATCCGCACCGAGGAGGGGGCGATTGACGTCGGCGATGGCGAAGGGCCAAGAATACGAACGGCCCATGATAGATATCTTGAGGGTCCTAATCCCATAGCACCGTATGGGAGATCCGTTGGCGGCGATGAGTGAGGGAGCGTTTTTATCGGGACCACGGTCTAGGTCGGACTTATAAGGTGGGAACGTTGACTGCATTGCGCCGGTGTCTACCATGAGTCTACGGTTGGAAATGGTATCGAGGATATAGAAACCATTCTTGTTTTGGTTACCTGCGGCTGCGATGGTGGCAGGCGGATGCTTCTGGCGTCGTCTTCTAGGGAAACTGCATGGTGCTCTACATTTCTTGGCGTCGCTGCCGAACTGTTGGTGGTAGAAGCACCATGCTGGGTTAGTCCTAGGGTTCGGTCGTGTTGGTTGCGGCGGTTTCTTTCTTGATAGAACGTTGATCTCGTCGTCCTCAGGGGCCGTTGCCGAGGAGCCTATGGAAGAGCAGCTGCTGAAGGAAGAGAACGAAGGCGGTGTTGACGATGATGCTCCGAGGCGAGATGCTTTGGAGGCCTCGTGGAGCTTCTGAGCCTTCGACAGGAGTTCGTTCATCGGGAGCGTGTCGGCGTCTGTCAATCGGGCCCTTACGTCCTGTGGTAGGCGTCAAAGAAAGATCTCGCGAGATAAGCTATTCTCACGTCGTCGGCCGTTGCTGTCTGTTTCGGGGAGCAAAAGCAGGCCGGTTAACTCGTCCCACGCCTCGACAGGAGAGGTGTCACCCATGGGCTTGCCGGCGAGGTCCAGGACTTTCTGTGCCCTTGGGCGTGTTGCTTCCTGCATCGTGGCTAGACGACGAGTCGGCGAAGAGGTGAGAAGTTGATATGTCGGTTAAGCTCATCCTACTGCCTTACATGCACCGAAGTGTGGGAGAACCAAAGGCAGGCTCATGCCTAAGGTAACGGAGTATAGAGAAGGTAGCACGGCCGTAATAAGTCCGTTAATGGCAAAGCCAAAACCACTGATGCTACTTTCAACTCCGGGGTCACCAGTTGTAAGGACAGTGAGACAAGTGTCACCAAGATCAACTGATACTTTATTCGAATGTGCACGGGAGTATATTACAAGGTGCGGACGGAAAGGTAGGATGGCGCTGGCACCAAATCAGATTGAAGTGCCCGCCAAAATATATGTGTTTTCTGACACTTACAAATATACGAATTATGAGTTAACAGAGACATGTAATGAAATGATACATATGTTAAATTGTAGCTCTGATAGAGCGGAATATATATACATGGGAAGCCACGGTGTTGCGAAAGGAGAATTCAAATAAATAAATAGTTTGTCGATTTTCTGGACGACGAAGGGAACGGTGTCCTTACAATAAAAAAAGAGCTGTTTACACAAGAGTTTCGAGATTTGTTGAAGATTGCAAGGACACGTTATTTTCCATTGGCTGTTTGTCTCACTCTCAACCTTTCTTGTTATCAGCAGCTGATGTCATCGTGTTTGGCATTTACTAGTTTTGTTTGTTGCCACTGATAAAGTATTTTGATATCTAAATTGTATTATAAAAATGTAAACAAACATATAGAGTAGTATTGTATATTCCTGCCCTGGAATTTACGAAATCATTTATTGGGGGTGTATACAAACAGGTTTTGCATTTTCTGAACCAAAGTTATATTGGAATAATGAAAAGAACATTCATATATATAATTTATTTGTGACTTAAAATTCACAAATCAATAACGGATGTTATTCATACTCAACAAGCTTTCAAGAAACAATAAGCATTACCAGTTGTGTTATGAACTTCACAAAATTTTACACTTTCATACTCAACACATTATAATATATATATATATATATATATATATATATATATATATATATATATATATATATATATATATAATATATATATATATATATATATATATATATATATATTGTGTGTGTGCGAATGCTTGCAAGCTTATAATAATTATAAAAGTTTTTATTTCCTGTTCACTTGAATATTAATTAATATTTGCTTGAATTATTGCAGCAAATGGCGTTACTAAGACCATGGTCATCGAACATGGTAGTCGTCAATATCATACCGAGGCTTATTAAGCTTCCCTATGAACGAAAGCTTAAACCTCAGCGAGACTCGAAGCTTAACCTAAAAGTTATCGTTCTTCATTTCAAAAAAAAAGATGCAAATTGTTTACAAATAAAGATTCGAAAATTCTAAACAGCTTGTGGAAAAAAAGTGTTAATTTTTTTAGAAATTGTAAAATTGCAAGAAAATCAGTTGTAGCAGAAGAAGAGAGAGAGGAATAAATAGTTATATACTGAGAATGGCAACTATAGAAAATGGAAAATATGACTACAATGTCATCACCCTGAATATCCGTATCCATTTGATTTTCCATTTCGATATCCATTCTTCTTTCCATTCCCATTGGAGTAGCCGTTTCCGTTGGCAGCTCCATTCCTTTTGGTGTAGCCATTTCCGTTGCCGTTGATAACACCATTACCATTGGTGTAGCCATTTCCGTTGCCATTGGTGTAGCCATTCCCATTGCCATTTCCATTGCCATTGGTGTAGCCATTTCCATTGCCATTGGTGTAACCATTTCCGTTGCCATTGGTGTAGCCATTTCCGTTGCCATTTCCATTGCCATTGGTGTAACCATTACCGTTGCCATTGGTGTAACCATTTCCATTGCCATTGGTGTAACCATTTCCGTTGCCATTTCCATTGCCATTGGTGTAAGCATTTCCATTACCATTAATAGCACCATTACCATTGGTGTAGCCATTTCCATTGACAGCACCATTACCGTTGCTGTAGCCATTTCCATTACCATTAATAGCACCATTACCATTGGTGTAGCCATTTCCATTGACAGCACCATTACCATTGATGTAGCCATTTCCATTGACAGCACCATTACCATTGGTGTAGCCATTTCCATTGACAGCACCATTACCATTGGTGTAACCATTTCCATTGACAGCACCATTACCGTTGCTGTAGCCATTTCCATTACCATTAATAGCACCATTACCATTGGTGTAGCCATTTCCATTGACCGCACCATTACTATTGGTGTAGCCATTTCCATTACCGTTGGTGTAGCCATTTCCATTGACAGCACCATTACCATTGGTGTAGCCATTTCCATTGCTATTAATGGCACCATTACCATTAACGTTGGTGTAGCCATTTCCATTGGCAACGGCAACTCCATTACCATTTCCATTGGCACCCCCATTGCCATTGCCATTGACTCTGCCAATGTCAGCGTTGAGGCCGAAGAACTGAGGCGAGCTGGAGCAGTCGACGTTGTAATACCAATCACACACGAAGAACTGCTGGTGGAAGATGGTCCCGTTGGGGCACAGGAAGGAGTCCAGTCTCCCGTCCGCCTGGCAGATGTGGAACACCTGCGGAGGATCATTTATTATTATTCGAAGGAGGAGATTGACCAGATCAATGAGTCAAAAACGACTCTTATAGAGCTGGGCTGATTAAATTCAAAGGGAAAAATATTTATATTAAAACTAAATAAAAGGGTAAAATAAGACATTAAGTACGAGTATATGGATGAAAAAATACATGAATTATAAGGTAAAAATCTGCGATGAACTGAATTTACATCTTACACACAGACCTGTTTATTAAACAGTTAGAATTCTAAAAACAGGAATTCTCAGATTCCTATAAAAAGCCAATAAAGCTTTTCTCATCAAAACATAAATCTCTCTCTTTTGAAACCTTTACAGTTGCTAAAAATATTTTTAATATTTAAAATCCAATCACACTCATTGCACTCGGGAACTGGTTCACGAGATGAGCATATCAAACCCATATGAAATCTTAGTAAAATTACTCAAGTCCTCCTTTCTATTTGTACTGAAGATTCCCACAGCGAAACAATGAGATTAATAAGGAACTTAATAGGACTTGCTCTACTCTCAAGTCATGTCTACCTCATTTCCTGTTTTTTATCATCTCCCGTCTTAGGAGGAAAAGGTTATCTCATACCCTTTAGGTCTAACCTGTCTTACTTTCCAAGGAGGTTTTTTTCGTTTTTTGAAGGATGCTGTTGTAATGTATGTTCCTACAATAGCCTTTACTATTTGAAGAATGTTATTCTACCTATCTGTCTTTGTCTTTGGAAGTATGTTATGCAATTGGTATTCTTTGTATTATGGACTTTTATTCTGAATGATCTTAATTCTACTGTTCTTCCTTGGTCTAGCCCTTCTGAAGAATACTATTTTACTTTTCTTCAAAGGAAAGTCTAGCCTTTGGAAGCTATTCTTTCGTCAAGTCAAAATTTCTAGTACATTTTAGCCAAACAATTATAAAAAAAGATGAAGAGTTCACATAACTATCGTACATACTAATAAGTATAATA
Organism: Palaemon carinicauda; assembly: GCF_036898095.1. Lineage (NCBI taxonomy): Eukaryota > Metazoa > Arthropoda > Malacostraca > Decapoda > Palaemonidae > Palaemon > Palaemon carinicauda. Next base: position 102,362,698 of record NC_090741.1, on the reverse strand, counting down.
CTGATCACCCTAACAAACAAAAGGGCC
>NC_090741.1:102340171-102357671 GCF_036898095.1 Palaemon carinicauda | reverse complement strand
CTCATCTCTCTCTCTCTCTCGAATTTAGAACGTCTTCCTTTTACATATTTATGGCTGATAAGCTCTCTCTCTCTCTCTCTCTCTCTCTCTCTCTCTCTCTCTCTCTCTCTCTCTCTCTCTCATCTCTCTCTCTCTCTCTTTCTCTCTCTCTCTCTCTCTCTCTCTCTCTCTCTCTCCTCTCTCTCTCTCTCTCTCTCTCTGACTCAAAGAAAAACTAACCATATAAAATGTACATCCACCAGTTGCTAAAAAGTCTTACGACAAATTAAAGCTTTGCGAAGAATACAGACAAGAATGAGTTTGTAAAACAAATTTAAGAGACCTAAGGGTTGTGGTAGCCTATTGGAAACGTCCCTACCTGGTGAACTGCTGGACTGGGGTTCGAAGCCCGCGCAAAGTTCGATAGGTTCTTGTAATGTCTGCAACCTCACCATCCTCGAGAGGTAAGGATATGGGTGGGTGGGGGAGCCTACAGGTCTACCAGCTGAGTTATTAGTAACCCTTGCCTGACCCTCCCTGGGTCCTAGCTTGGGTGGAGCCTATAGGTCTACCAGCTGAGTTATTAGTAGCCCTTGCCTGGCCCTCCCTGATCCTAGCTTGGGTGGAGAGGGAGCTTGGGCGCCGATCATAATGTATATATGGCCCAGTCTCTAGTCTAGGGCACTGACCGTTGCATCTGCCATTTATGAGCAACCTTTGAAACCTTCAAGGAATCTTCTCTTGAAGCTATTTTGTAAACATTCATACATTGAGCTTCAAAATTCTATAAATGAATATGTCTACGACAGTGAATTGTACATCATGAAAGCCGGTAAGGAGAGGATGATAGTTACAATGGACGAAAAAACGTACTTAGAAAATGTATTCATTGCCATCTGATGTTCAAGGTATTGCATAAGGTTAACATGAATTCTACATGAGTAAAATAAATTTTGAATCATTTTTTTCAAAGGCTTCATTGAACTTTATTCGACTGTTCTTTTCCTATCTATATAGGTTTATCAAAACACAAAAACCAGGAAATCCAGTAAAACTAATCATCAGTGTCAAAAGATCTATTGATTATAAATGATTATAATGTTTAAAGTGGAGCTACTTTCTTCCTTTATAACCATATTTCGTCTTTATTTATAAAGAAAATAAACCAGGATATTTCTCTTAGTAAAATTACTTATATGGATTACTATGTCAAATTTTGCGTAGTTAATTCTATGGCCGGTCTTGACCAAATATATAGTAAAAGATTGAGCATTTCTTTGACGTTTGGCTCTTACACCAATGCCTTGAAATGTTTGAACCAAATAAGCTATATTACACTTCGAACATGGTATATCATATTCTATACCAATACAATTTTATATTCTTGATTAACTCATCAACATATATTCTTTTTATTTTTAGATAAATGAGAAACATGAAGTTAACCTAAAAGTCCATACAATTAAGATTTGAAGTTACTTTATTATTTAACATGAAAGACTTTTTGAATCTCTTTGCTGACACCTTAAGTTTTTAGGTGTTATCATTACTAACCAATATTATTAATAAACTATTTTTTGTATCCACAGTGTAATTTAGTTTTAGTTTTGTTTGGTAGTAGGTTGGTCGGGACACCAGTTAGAGAGTTATTGGGTCCTTTGACTGACCAGACAGTACTACATTGAATCCTTCTCTCTGGTTACAGTTCACTTTCTCCTTGCTTACACATACACCGAATAGTCTGGCATATTCTTTACTGATTCTCCAATGTCCTCATACACCTGACAACACTGAGATTTACCAAACAATTCTTCTTTACCCAATTGGTTATCTATCTGCACTGTAATTGTTTAGTGGCTACTTTCTTCTTGGGTAAGGGTAGAAAAGACTCTTTTGCTATGTTAATCAGCTGCTCTAGGAGAAGGACACTCCAAAATCAAATAATTGTTCTCTAGTCTTGGGTAGTGCCATAGCCTCTTTACCATGGTCCTTCCACCGTCTTGCGGAAGAGTTCTCTTGTTTGAGGGTACATTTGGGCACACTATTCTATACCATTTTTCTTCTTCTTGTTTTGTTGAAGTTTTTATAGTTTATTTAGGGAATATCTATTTTAATGTTGTTACTGTTTTTAAAATATTTTATTTTTTTTTCTTTAGTTTCCTTTTCTCACTGGGCTATTTTCCCTGTTGGGACCCCCTGGGCTAATAGCATCCTGCTTTCCAAACGAGGGTGGTAGCTTAGCAAGTAATAATAATAATAATAATAATAATAATAATAATAATAATAATAATAATAATAATAATAATAATAAAATAATAATAATAATAATAATAATAATAATTGAAAGGTAGAACTGAGTATCAATCTGCATATAGTTTAAAGGCCCACTTTTTGTTTTTCAAGATGTATGATAGCTCGATAGTATATATGTTGAACAAGATAGGGCCCAGAACACTACCCTGTGGTACACCTTTCATAAGAATTCTCTCACTGGATCGGTTTCCAGAAACTTCTACAATAGTCTTCCTGTTCATTAAGTAGCTTCGCAAAAATTCCAGTGCTTCCTCAGTCACTCCAATGGACTTTGAGTCGTCAAGTAAGTACTCGTGCACAACGGTATCGAAAGCAGCACTAAGGTCTAACATGATCAAAATTCCACACTTTCCCCTTATCAAGAAGACCTATCATATAGTTCATTATTGAGCATAAGGTAGTTTCCGTAGAGTGATTAGCTTTGCAGGTCGATTGATTTTCCGGGAATACCTCTAACTCATCAATATGCGCCCATAATTGCTCACTTATGATTTTTTCAATAAGCTTCGACATGTAGGATAAATTTGAAATGGCCTATATGAATTTAGTTCGTTTACATCACCTTTTCCTTTGTATATTGGTTTGATCAACGCAGTTTTTTCACAGCTAGGAAAACAGGATTGTGATATACTTAGGTTAATTATATTCAGGTAAATATTATATACAACTTGCTTATTTGGAGCTTCACTTATTGAACAGTTTGGGAAAGGGTCGTTTCCACAATATGTAATCTTCATCTCTCTCATAACCTTTAACAAGTCGCTCATATTTATTTTCCTTAAATTTTATTAATTTCTTACCCTGTTTCACTGGCATAACTGACTGTCCTTCTAAGTGATTTTGAGGGAAACCTCTAAAAATTCTATCAATTTTTTCATTGAAGGATATAGCAAATTCCTCTGCACAGACATTATCAGGCAAGACACATTTTTTCTTTAATTCCATCAATCATCTAGGTTTTTGTGAAACTCCCTCATGTTATTAGTTTTTTTACTTTTGCCGTTATGGAATTTTCTTTTTGTTTTTTTCTAACAGGATGTTATAGTCATTTCTGGCCTTATCATATAGATTTCTGGCTTGTGAGGATTTGGCTCTTTTCCATCTACCCTCCACCTTACGTCTGTCTTTTTAACTTTAACACCTCACTATTATACCATCTAAAATCTTCGTGTACAACTATTTGTTTGCTCTTTATAGGACACTTGGTATCATACATTTTTCCAAAATTGTCATTATATTTTTTGGTATAACACCCAACACATTCTCTATCTACCATATGTTCACATCGTATGTTCTCACAAGACATTTGCGCTACACTAGCTTCAATACAATTCTCAGCATTGAAATTTTCCAGTTCCCCATGTGATTTATATCGCCTGGCACAAAGCCAGACATAGGCTCTGTATATGTTCATATAATTAGATGATTCACGCACACATCTTACAGGGGAAGATACTTTGAGTTTCCAAAATTTAGCGAGAAAATTACAGTATTAGAATTGCTAAACAGGCAGTAATTTATTCTTATCTATTCACGGAAACAGAGCGAACCAGAAAAAATCAAGTACACCAGATTATCGACTCCATCATAAAATAATGTTCAGTACTTATCAGTTAGGGCTACACTGCACGGAACTACAGAAAAAAAACTTAAAGATTACTTTATTGAAACAAAACTAATTTGAATATATTTGTACTAACATCGACCTACTTATGCCTATTGTTGCCCAATGAAATGTTTTTTTTTTTTTTTTTTTTTTTTTTTTTATAAAATTTCTTCCTTATCATTTATTCTTATATTTATTAGCATAAGATATTTCTTTGCATAAATAAAGAAAAAGAAGTTTAGCTGGTTGTACATAGTGTGAAGGTATAGCGACGGTCTAATTTCGTTTTACTTTCCTTTCTCAAAAAAAAAAAAAAATAGAATAAGAATATTAAGACGTTCACCACCTCTTCCTGTTGGTGGTATCTGTTTAGTTAAAATAAGTGATATAAGCATGCATTTATTTGTTTCCCCCTGTATTTTACCTTCATTATAACAAATTAACTGACGGAATATCACAGCATATCTACCTCCCTATAAATGGTTACTTTTTCTACTTTCATTACATCAATACTCCTTCAGGTTGTCTTAACATCATAATTTCACAAATGTATACTAAAAACAATACATTTACAGTGAGGCATCTCTCATCCACTATTATAATTGAATTTCCATGCCTTAATGTAGTCCAATGGCTCTTGCATCAGAACTTCTCCCAGAAATTCATCAAACGTTATTTTAAGACTACAGTAAATTCAACGCAGCCAATAACTAGTTCATTTTCCTCCATCGAAAATTAAATATAAATTTTTCCTTCACTATCTGTTAGCTTTCAATGTTGCTGACTACTTAGGCTACATATTTTACTTGTATTATTATTATCATTATTATTATTATTATCATTATTATTATTATTATTATCATTATTATTATTACAAGATAAGCTATAACAATAGTTGGAAAAGCAAGATGCTATAAGACCAAGGGCTCTTCCAGTGAGGAAGGGACAGAAATAAACTACAAGAGAAGAATAAACAATTGAAATAGAATATTTTAAGAACAGTAACAACACTGAATTAGATCCTTCACAAATAAACTATAAAAACTTCAATCAAACAAGATAAAACAGCATGCCTGAGTGCACCCCCAAGCAAGAGAGCTCTACTCCAAGACAGTGGAAGGCCCGGCATGGTACAGAGGCTATGGCACTACCCAAGAATGGGGAACAATGGTTTGATTTTGGAGTGTCCTCCTAGAAGAGCGGCTTACCATAGCTAAAGGGTCTCTTCTATCCTTACCAAGAGGAAAGTGGCCACTGAACAATTAGATTGCAGTAGTTAACCTCTTAAGAGAAGAAGAATTATTTGGTAATCTCAGTGTTGTCAGGTGTATGAGGAAAGAAGAGGATGTGGTAAGATTATTCCTGATAATTTGGTATATTTGTAGGCAAAGAAAAAATGAGCCGTTACTGGAGAGAGGGATCCGATGAAGTACTGTTTGGCCAGTCAAAGGACCCAGTAACTCTCTAGCGGTAGTATCTCAACGGGTGGCTGTTGCCCTGGCCCACCTACTACCTCGAATATATTACTCAATTTCTTCCAATTTAGTTTAGTTCACAATATACAATTTTACTTCCTCTTAATAACAAGAAAAAACTGTTAGTGTCGGTTGTCATAAAGAATGCTTTATGAAATGTGAAATAAAGTTTTTGAAACTCAAAATCATCTGGTGTCATAAAGACAGGACTGAGTATGACGCATACCGTAACATAAATTTCTTCCATTATTTTATATAATTTGTCCCTCATTCCTAATGATAAACAAATTGGATTTACAAGCACAGTGGGTTCACCATAGCCGCTATCATAATTCATATTTCTACTGAAGGAAAATTGCATTTGGCAAACAAAGGAAAGACACGACGTCCACTTCACTCTACTCCTTAGTCCTCTTACTAAAAAATGCAGGCCGAAAGGATAGGCAATCGAGTGTCTTTATAGATCACGAGTCTGACTCTAATAAATGATATAAGTTTAACACCAAAGAAGACGATAAATGTCCACTTTCAAAATGGATAATATTTCAATCTATTTATCAGGATTTAGCTGTTTGGAAATGCTTTCTTCTTTATAGAATCAAAGGTTTTTTTAATATATCTTAATGATATCAAAGAGATATTATAATCAATATCTTTCGATTAGAGATAAAAAATGGCTGTTTACACAAGATTGTCGAGATTTGTTGAAGATTGCAAGGACACGTCATTTTCCATTGGCTGTTTGTCTCACTCTCAACCTTTCTTGTTATCAGCAGCTGATGTCATCGTGTTTAGCCTTTACTAGTTTTGTTTGTTGCCACTGATAAAGTATTTTGATATCTAAATTGTATTATAAAAATATAGACAAACATATAGAGTAGTATTGTATATTCCTGGCCTGGAATTTACGAAATCATTTATTGGGTGTGTATACAAACATGTTTTGCATTTTCTAAAGCAAAATTATATTGGAATAATGAAAAGAACATTCAAATATATAATTTATTTGTGACCTAAAATTCACAAAATCAATAAGAGATGTTATTCATACTCAACAAGTTTTCAAGTAACAATAAGCATTACCAGTTGTGTTATGAACTTCACAAAATTTTACACTTTCATACTCAACACATTATAACATATACAGTGTATATAACTATATATATATATATATATATATATATATATATATATATATATATATATATATATATATATATATATATATATATATATATATACACACACACACATATATATATATATATATATGTATATATATATATATATATATATATATATATATATATATATATATATATATATATATATATATATATATCGTGTGTGTGTGAGCGTGCAAACGGTTGCAAACGTATAATAATAATAAAAAAGTTTTTATTTCGTGTTTACTAGAATATTAATTGATATGTGCTTGAATTATTGCAGCAAATGGCGTTACTAAGACCATGGTCATCGAACATGGTAGTCGTCAATATCATACCGAGGCTTATTAAGCTTCCCTATGAACGAAAGCTTAAACCTCAGCGAGACTCGAAGCTTAACCTAAAAGTTATCGTTTTTCATTTCGAAAAAAAGATGCAAATTGTTTACAAATAAAGATTCGAAAATTCTAAACAGCTTGTGGAAAAAAGTGTTAATTTTTTTAGAAATTGTAAAATTGCAAGAAAATCAGTTGTAGCAGAAGAAGAGAGAGAGGAATAAATAGTTATATACTGAGAATGGCAACTATAGAAAATGGAAAATATGACTACAATGTCATCACCCTGAATATCCGTATCCATTTGATTTTCCATTTCGATATCCATTCTTCTTTCCATTCCCATTGGAGTAGCCGTTTCCGTTGGCAGCTCCATTCCTTTTGGTGGAGCCATTTCCGTTACCGTTGATGACACCATTACCATTGGTGTAGCCATTTCCGTTGCCATTGGTGTAGCCATTTCCATTGCCACTAGTGTAGCCATTTCCATTGCCATTGGTGTAGCCATTTCCATTGCCATTTCCGTTGCCATTTCCGTTGCCATTGGTGTAACCATTTCCATTGCCATTGGTGTAACCATTTCCATTGCCATTGGTGTAGCCATTTCCGTTGCCATTTCCATTGCCATTGGTGTAGCCATTTCCATTGCCATTGGTGTAACCATTTCCGTTGCCATTGGTGTAGCCATTTCCGTTGCCATTTCCATTGCCATTGGTGTAACCATTTCCATTGCCATTGGTGTAACCGTTTCCATTGCCATTGGTGTAACCATTTCCGTTGCCATTGGTGTAGCCATTTCCGTTGCCATTTCCATTGCCATTGGTGTAGCCATTTCCATTACCGTTGATAACACCGTTACCATTGGCATATCCATTTCCATTTCCATTTGTGTAGCCGTTCCCATTACCATTAATAGCACCATTACCATTGGTGTAGCCATTTCCATTTACAGCACCATTACCATTGGTGTAGCCATTTCCATTGACAGCACCATTACCATTAGTGTAGCCATTTCCATTGACCGCACCATTACCATTGGTGTAGCCATTTCCATTACCGTTGGTGTAGCCATTTCCATTAACAGCACCATTACCGTTGGTGTAGCCATTTCCTTTGAAAGCACCATTACCATTGGTGTAGCCATTTCCATTAACAGCACCATTACCATTGGTGTAGCCATTTCCATTGGCAATGACAACTCCATTGCCATTTCCAATGGCACCACCGTTGCCATTGCCATTGACTCTGCCAATGTCAGCGTTGAGGCCGAAGAACTGAGGCGAGCTGGAGCAGTCGACGTTGTAATACCAATCACACACGAAGAACTGCTGGTGGAAGATGGTCCCGTTGGGGCACAGGAAGGAGTCCAGTCTCCCGTCCTCCTGGCAGATGTGGAACACCTGCGGATGATACATCATTATTATTCGAAGGAGATTGACCAGCCAAGTGAGTCAAGCTCGACTATTATAGAGCTGGGCTGATTAAATTCGAGGAGAAAAATATTTATATTAAAGCTAAGTAAACGGGTAAAATAAAACTTTAAATATATGGATGAAAAAAATAAATAAATTATATCGTAAAAATCTGTGATGAATTGAATTCACATCTTACATAAAGACCTGTTTATTAAAAAATTAGAATTCCAAAAACAGATATTCTCAGAATCCGATAATAAGTGAATAAAACTTTTCTCATGAAAACATAAATCTCTCTCTTCTGAAACCTTTACAGTTGCTAAAAATGTTTTATAGTTTAAATCCAATTACACTCATTGCACTTGGGAACTGCTTCATGATATGAGCACATCAAACCAATACGAAATCATTGTAAAATGACCTTAGTCCTCTTTTCTTTTTGTATTGAAGATTCCCATAGCGAAACAATGAGATTAATAAGGAACTTAATGGGAATGACTCTATTCTCAAGTCAGGTCTACCTCATTTCCTGTTTTTTATCATCTCCCGTCTTAGGGGTGAAGGGTTATGTCATACCTTTTGGGTCTAAACTGTCTTACTTTCCAAGGATGTTTTTTTTCGTCTTTTGAAGGATGCTATTGTAATGTATTTTCATATGATAGTCTTTACCATTTGCAGAATGTTATTCTACCTATGTTTAAACGATGGTTTTTGTCTTTAGAAGTATGTTGTGGTGGCCGATGTGGTAACGTCCCTGACTAGTGAACGCCAGAATGGGGTTCGAGTCCCGCTAAAACTCTTTAGTTCCTTTGGTGGCTGTAAACTCACCATCCTTGTGAGCTAAGGATGTGGGGTTTGGGTAAGCCTATAGGTCCATCTGCTGAATCATCAACAGCCACTGGCCGGCCCTCCTTGGTCCTAGCTTGAGTGGAGAGCAGGCTTGGACGCTGATCATATGTATATATGGTCAGTCTCTAGGGCATTGTCCTGCTTGCTAGGGCAATGTCACGGTCCCTTGCCTCTGCCATTTTTGAGCGGCCTTTAAACCTTTAAACTGGCATTCTTTGTATCATTGACTTTCATTCTGGAGGATCTTATTCTACTGTTCTTCCTTGAATGGTCTACTCATTATGAAGAATACAATTTTACTTTTCTTTCAAGGATAGCCTAGCTAGCCTTTGTAAGCTGTTCTTCCTCCAAGTCAAAATTTCTAATACATTTTAGCCAAACCATTATTAAAACGATGAAGAGTTCACATAATTATCGAACATACTAATCAGTATAACATTGATCTCCCTAACATAACAAAAGGGCCTCCGAATGTGTCCAAAATACATTCTCAAACCTTATCAATGTCTTTTTTTTTATCTATATCTTCTGTTTTTTTGGAAGAACCAAATGCTATTGAACTATGAAAGTAATGTATTTTCTTAGATTAAAATTTAGCTTTAAAACTTGTTTATTTATTTTTCTTGCATATTTCAAAAGATAAACAATTAAACTAAATTATTTATGAAGTAAATCAAGATAGAATTCCATAAGGAAAACTAGAGGGAATCTGTGAAAGTTAACTCTATCAGGGGAATCTGATCTTGGGTAAATCGAAATTAGGCTACATTTCTTAGGAAAAAGTAAAGTGTAAAACTTTCTCTCTCTCTCTCTCTCTCTCTCTCTCTCTCTCTCTCTCTCTCTCTCTCTCTCTCTCTCTCTCTCTCTCTCTCTCTCTCTCTCTCACACTTATTTATAATAAGTAAACAGTAAACGAATCTAGTTACCTGGCATCTTGCTTCAGAAGAAATATCAGCATAGTACCCAGGAAGGAGACCGTCGCAAACGAATTCTGTGATGGGCACTGATGCCAAAATGGGGTAGTCTTGCCCGGGCACACCGCCTCCCGGGATGGCTTCGGCCAAGGCTGCTAATCCGTTCACAGCGAAGCCGTTTCCATTGATGCCGTTAACTCCGAAGCCGTTGCCGTTGGTGTAGACCCCATTACCATTGCCATTGCTATAGGCACCGTTGCCATTGACTGCAATTCCGTTGCCATTACCATTCGTGTATACTCCATTACCGTTTCCGTTGACTCCATTGCCGTTTGTGTATGCGCCGTTGCCATTGCCATTAGCACCGTTGCCATTGACAGCAATTCCATTGCCATAACCATTTCCATTGGCCCCATTCAGCACGCCATTGCCGTTCGCATAGCCGTTCGTATTGCCATTGAAAATATTGCCGTTGCCATTAGCATAAGCTCCATTTCCGTTGCCGTTTCCATTAGCATAAACTCCATTTCCATTGCCGTTGCCATTAGCATAACCTCCATTTCCGTTACCGTTACCATTAGCATAGACGCCATTTCCGTTGCCATTGCCGTTTCCATTAACATAAACGCCATTTCCATTGCCATTGCCGTTGCCATAAGTATAACCACCATTTCCGTTGCCGTTGCTATGGGGGAGTAGGGCGCCTAAACATCTTCCTACCGAACCTGAAAGGTAAAGGAAAGAATTGGCCATTTTTTAGAATTAATTTTTCGTTTTAACAGCAAAGCTTTCTCTCTCTCTCTCTCTCTCTCTCTCTCTCCTCTCTCTCTCTCTCTCTCTCTCTCTCTCTCTCTCTCTCTCTCTGTATATATATATATATATATATATATATATATATATATATATATATATATATATATATATATATATATATATATATATATATATATATATGTATGTATCTATCTATCTATCTATATATATATATATATATATATATATATATATATATATATATATATATATATATATATATGTATATATATAATTATATATATAAGATTACCAAGATGAAGTTTGCAAAAGGTAATGACAGAAGAGATTACATAAGTGAACTTACCCATAAGGAAGATATAATGGTAATGAAGCCAAAGTTGAATATGACAGACTTAAAAGAAAATTATTGAAACAGGAATGAAAATCATAGGTTTTGTGAGTTGTGCAGAGACAGATGATACAACATAGTTTATGTTTAGTTGTAAATAATTAAGAAAATTGTGAAGCAGTAGCATAGAGTTAAGGAAAACAGAAACGACAAGCAAAGATGTTGGCCTACATCGAAATTAGAAACGCTATGAATGTAGCTGTGTAGCATACGTAGGAGGTAATTAAGACAATGAATTTTCTGCAGATTGTAGCACTTAGCACCTACGCTTCAAGTATTGTACCCTCAATCATATTGTTGTGGAGGGAGGAACGAAGAATTTGGAGCCTGAACAGTATTAATGTTCATTACACTTTTTGGCTTTGTAGAGGAGATAAACGGACGTTTAGTTAGCTAAGTTACCGAGAGAACATAAGAGATATTATATAGGGAAGGTAGAGACCTTGCGAGCAGCAGACATCTCTAGTGAAACGAGATGATGCCCCGATAACTTTCTTGCAGGAAATGGTGATAGTTTACAAGGAATTTGAATATCAGTCTGCTCAGGAACACTGTTAAAATTTTGCATAAAAAACGGCAAATGCCTGGCAACATTTATTCCAGGATTTTTACCGTTTTAAAAACGGATATATTGACGCAAAGGAGTGATATTACGGTCACCAACCCATGAAAGATAATAACAAAGGTAAAATTACGGTGGGCTGTATTTTACTGAAATACGGTTGAGAACAGTATATTTTACGGAGAATTTCCGATTAAAATTACGTTTTTTCTAACAGTGAAGAATCATAATATACGGGTATCTTACAGAACTTGTCAGTAGTTTTCATTGTCTGTACATAAAAAAATATGCAGTTTTGTATGAAGAACACAAATGATTTGCAATTCTTTGACAAATACAGCCATAAGTTACGCTTCGGAAATAAATTGGTTATCTCAATAAGGTTCACAATCCATTGCATCAAAACGATAAATAATTTGGGTATATGTTCATATGTTTGTTTTTAAATCCTTCCTTAGTTCTGAGTGAACTAACATAAGTCCACACAGAATCATTAAGGTTTTAAATCTTGAACTTACTGCAACCAATGAACATAGCTACGTACGTAGAATATGAATATTAGATGTGAAAAACTATAAGGATGCAAATAAGCATATGATGATGAGGAGAGAGAGAGAGAGAGAGAGAGAGAGAGAGAGAGAGAGAGAGAGAGAGAGAGAGAGAGAGAGAGAGAGAGAGAGATTATCTATTAGGTACAAATATTAAAGATAAAAGGAAATACTATATCTGCATTTCAGACGAATATCTCCTCATTCATAAAGCAAACCACAATGAAAATCATCCAGTAATTCCATTTCATTCCCTTTCAAAATGGATAAAATAGAAGTCGAGGAAAGTTGATGAACATTAATATTAGAACCTTACACATATACAAATACGCGCGCACACACACACACATATATTTATATATATATAAAGACCCTCTCGTAGGCTGATATTGTCCCTGTCCACCAAGTCAGACAAGTCTTTATCTTTTCGGAAATCGGGATCGAGACCGCCTCTAGCGTCTTGTCCTTTTTCCAGTGAAAAGCCAGATGGAATTGAAGAGGTCGGAGGTGTAGCCTTCCTAGCGAGAAAAATTGCTCCAGGGATGACAGCGTTCCTACCAGACTCATCCAAAGCCTGACTGAGCAGCGTTCTTTCTTCAACATCTTCTGGATGGAGAGCAGGGCTTGATCTATTCTGGGGGCCGACGGAAAAGCCCGAAAAACTTGACTGTGAATCTCCATCCCTAAATACAGAATAGTTTGGGATGGGACCAGCTGTGACTTTTCCAAGTTGACTAGGAGTCCCAATTCCTTGGTCAGATCTAGAGTCCAATTGAGATCCTTCAGACAGCGATGACTGGAAGAGGCTCTGAGAAGCCAGTCGTCCAAATAAAGGGAGGCTCGGAAGTCCGATAAATGGAGGAATTTTGCCACATTCCTCATAAGCCTCGTAAACACGAGGAGCTGTGCTTAGGCCAAAGCACAGGGCCCGAAACTGGTACACCACATCGTCGAAGACGAATCTCAGAAAAGGTTGGGAGTCTGAGTGAATGGTGATGTGGAAGTAAGCGTCCCTTAGGTCTAGAGAGACCATCCAGTCTCCCTTTCTGACCACTGCTAGGACTGACTTTGTGGTCTCCATGGTAAACTTCGTCTTTGTGACAAAGACATTCAGAGCACTGACGTCTAGCACCGGTCTCCAACCTCCTGTCTTCTTTGATACTAGGAAGAGACGGTTGTAAAACCCCGGTGATTGAAGGTCCGAGACTTTGACCACCGCTCCCTTCTCTAGCAAAAGAGACACTTCCAGTTTCAGGGCTTGTCTCTTTTCTTCCTCTCGGTACCTGGGAGAGAGATCGATGGGGGACGTCGCTAGAGGAGGTCTGCGTACAAAAGGGATTTTGTACCCCTCTCTGAGCAACCTCACAGATTGTTGATCTGCGCCTCTCTTCTCCCAGGCTTGCCAGTTCTTGAGTCTGGCACCTACTGCTGTCTGAAGTTGCGGGCAGTCAGACTCTGCCCTTAGAGGACTTGGATCCTTTCCTCTTCCCTCTCTTCCCTTCGGCACGAGCACCTCCCCTGCTGGAGGCTCTGCCACGAAAGGGCGGGATAAACCTGGACGCTGGAGTGTCTATCCTAGGTCTAGCAGACAAGGCAGGCAAAGGGGGAGCTTTGCGAGCCGAGGACGCAACTAAATCGTGGGTGTCCTTCTGCACTAAAGACAAGGCAATTTCCTTAACCAAGACTTCAGGAAACAAGTACTTAGACAAGGGCGCAAAGAGTAGCTCAGATCTTTGGCATGGCGTCACTCCTGCTGATAGAAAAGAGCACAGAGACTCTCGTTTCTTAAGGACTCCGGACGTGAATGAAGCGGCAAGCTCGTTGGACCCATCGCGGACGGCCTTGTCCATGCAGGACATAATGAGTAAGGAAACATCCCTATCGGCAGATGAGATTTTCCTACTCAGGGCTCCCAAACACCAGTCCAGGAAGTTAAAGACTTCAAACGCCCTAAATATGCCTTTAAGAAGGTGGTCCAGGTCTGAGGGTGACCAACTAATCTTCGAGCGTCTCATGGCAAGGCGGCGGGGAGAGTCTACAAGACTTGAGAAGTTGCCCTGGGCAGAGGCAGGAACTCCCAAGCCGAGAACTTCTCCCGTGGCATACCAGACGCTCGATCTAGACGAGAGTTTAGATGGGGGGAAGGCAAACGCCATCTTCCCTAAACTCCTCTTGGTCTCTAACCAATCGCCTAACAGCCGTAAAGCTCTCTTGGATGAGCGAGAGAGAACGAGTTTAGTAAAGGCAGGCATGGTAGCAGGAACGCCTAAGACAAACTCGGACGGCGGCGAACGAGGAGCCACAGAAATAAAGTGATCAGGGAACAACTCTTTAAAAACAGCCATGACTTTTCTAAAGTCCAAGGATGGTTGAACAGCTTTAGGCTCATCTAATTCTGAAGGCTGATCCTCAGGCTGTGGTTCAGCAACGTCCTCATCTGACAGTTCCTCATCCGATAACTGATGAGAAAACGGCAAAGGTGTAGGCAACGTTTGACTCGCAGAGTCCGGTCGCACTGGTGCATACGTGACGGAGCCGGACGCAGCGTCCTGGAACTGCTGAACAGTCTGGGAACTGTCAACAACAACAGGTGCGCGAGGACGCACAGCGTCCACCCGAGACTGTTTAGACCGTCTGGGTTGTGCAGTCAACACCATACCGGGTTGCGGAGGTTGACGCACCGCGTCAAAACAAGTCAACTCTGAAGGTTGATGAACGTCCTGAACGTCACCAATCGCATCAGTGCGTTGCCTAACGTCAACGTGCGGCTGGAAATCCACACTGGGTCGCATCGGTGGAGGTACCACCCCAACTGGTTGACGCGAGAAAGCTACATCCACGTCAACAGGACGCACAACAGAACGCTTGGATGGCTGATGGCCAGTAGGTTCAACGGAAACCTTCTCAGCGTTGTAGTCCTCCATCAAGGACGCAAGCTTAGACTGCATGTCTTGCAGTAACACCCATTTAGGGTCTACGGAAGCAGTTGCGGTAACAGACGGGGTTAGCGAATGAGACGGCACAACTTTGCCTCTCTTAGGCGGCGAGCAGTCATCAAATGACGGCAACGGGTTCGAACTGTCCCAGTGGCTACAACCGGGACGTTGGACTTGTCCTGAAGGGACCGACTTACGCTTTAAAGGTCTAGAGACCTTGGTCCAAGGTTTCTTACGTGAAACACCTTCGGACGACGAGGTAAAAATGGGCTCTCTCGTCTTACTTTGGTAGGGGCGATCTTGACGAGATACGCCTGATACCAAAGAGGGAACGTCTGTTCGCTGATCAAGGCCTCTCGAACCCATAAGTCGTACGACATTGCTTCTCCCCTGGGCTTGGGAGCTTGCAAGAGGTCCCGGACTAGGTGGACGACAGGCACGAACAGACGAACCCTCGATCGCAACACTGTTCACAACACTTTGCGTAACACTAGGCACTTTGACACTTTCCGCCGTGGCACTTTGGCACTTGAGTTCCTTTACGTCCGCCATGAGTTGATTTCGGTCACTTGCTAAAGCCTCAACTCTCTCCCCCAAGGCATGAATAGCACGCATCATGTCTTGCATAGACGGTTCCTGAGTGCTAGGAGGGGGGTTAGGAACAACCACTACAGGGGAAGGATTAGGTTCAGGGGCATGTGGAGAGGAAAAATCTACCGACCTAGAAGAACTTCTCCTTACCCTATCTCTCTCTAGTCTGCGTGTATATTTATCAAATTCGATAAAATCGAATTCCGAAAGGCCCACGCATTCCTCACACCGATCTTCCAATTGACAGGTTTTACCTCGACAATTGGAACAAACAGTGTGAGGGTCGAGAGAAGCCTTTGGAAGACGCCTATGACAGTCCCTAGCATTACACTTTCGAAACTTGGGAACTTGAGAAGGGTCAGCCATTTTGAATTAGTCAAGGGGAAATTCCAAAAAACGATCTAAGTCATCAACAATTAATCCGATTCAAAAAAGAGTTCAAGGATTTATTTGAAGAAAAACACCTGTACTGCGAAAGCTCAAACCAAATTAAAGTACTTCACCAAATATGATGGGAAAAACTCCAGGTTCAACAGCGAGTAAAGTACGTCTTGTCGACACGTCGACAGAGAAGAAATTGAAGGTTTTGTTTACATCGAGAGTGGTATCTGGCCGACAGTTGGCGCTGGTGGGCACACCCGCAACCTGCATAGCGATCGCTGGCGAGTTTTTTATGTATGTGTCTGTCGAGCAACAGAGTTGCAGCTATTATATATTCACCGGCTAAGTTAAATATTTAAAATTAAAGGCTGTCACGAGGGCGATGAGCAGACACGTCTGATCACCGCCGAGCCAAAAGAGAAGTGAAGCAAGTCACCGGTGTGTGGAGGGGGGAGGGGTAGCAAGCTACCCTTCCCCACCCCCCGCTAACTAGCGCGGGGTAATTAACCCTCGTTAAAACTATTGGCTCGTCATTTCAGCTGCGCTAAAAGGTAAACCCTCTGTAAATAGCGTGGTTTGTATTTCGGTTATGGAACAACTTAGCTATTTAATAGGGGTATTACTTTCGGTGTAGCTGAAATGACGAGCCATTAATTTTTAATTAGGGTTTACTACCCACACCGCTAGTTAGTGGGGGTAGGGGAGCTTAGCTTGCTACCCCCACTCACACACCTGTGCTTGAGCTCACTTTGCTAAGAGGTAAGACTTCAAGGGGGATAGGGCTGGTGGGGAAGTTTGGTTAAATAGCTAAGGTTTGTATAGTTAGGAAAAATAAAAATTATATACGAATTTGTCATTTGTTCCGTAACTGGAATACAAACACTTAATAGGGGTGACTCACCCATTAGGAAGGGTGGACGTCCCAGCCAGTCTGGCTTTTGGCTTTGCCTGGGGCTCCTTATTTGAGTGTGTTAGCACTCCAGAAATAAGGAGCCCCTGCACCTCGCTAAAACCTTGCTACGCAAGGTCTGCAGCCTATGCAAGGTCTGCGACCTACGCAAAGTCTGCGGCCTACGCAAGCTGTGTGAGAAGGTATGAAGAAGTGTGACTCATCCTAGAAAGTTGTTCTGAAGTTCTTTAGATGGAAACTTGTAGACTAGGACTTTCCCAATACCACCTCGTCAGGGTATGGGGAGGTAACAGTATTAATATTAATACTAGGAACACAAGGGAGCATGGTTTACCTGCAGTGGTTTGAGGTCAGC
>NC_090741.1:102323888-102331388 GCF_036898095.1 Palaemon carinicauda | reverse complement strand
CTCCTCCACACCATTTATACCTCTCCCCAACACCCCATAACACCTCCCTCCCACATCCCATATACCTCTCTCCCCCACACCCGATATACCTCTCCCACACCCCATGCAACTCTTCTACACCCCAAACCCCATACACCCCTCCTCCACCAGATACACCTCCTCCCATACCCCTTAAACCTCTTCCCCACAACCCCATCAACCTACCCCTACACCCCATTCACCTCTCCCACACTCCTTGTACTTCTCCCACACCCTATTCACCTCTCTCTCTCTCTCTCTCTCTCTCTCTCTCTCTCCCTCTTCTCTCTCTCTCTCCTCTCTCCTCTCTCTCCTCTCTCTCTCATCTCTCTCTCTCAACTGATAAATTTTTAGATTTCTAGCTTGATCTATAAATAATCCCTTAGAGCCTCCACCCAAAACACTTGTGGGGCGAGGGAGGTCCTTCATGACGAGAACTTTGCAGATGGATGAAGGAGTGTGAAGGAAAAGAGAGATGACATTGGACTACCTGATGGATGGATGGATGGATGGATGGATGGTTAGATGGATGAATGAAAGGACTTTGGAAATGAGCTTAAAAGTGATTGCAGAGAAGGAATTGAGATAATAATAATAATAATAATAATAATAATAATAATAATAATAATAATAATAATAATAATAATAATAATAATAAGACATTTTAGGGAGAATCTTCTTCATCGTCATAAAAAACTGCCGAAGGTTCCTTCCTTGTTGCCCCCCCCCCCCCACCAACACACATACGCACACACACCTTATTCACAGCAAGCATAAATAGAAAAAACATATAATTATGAATACTGTAATTTTACAAGTGTCATATTGATTATCATTATTCATTTTTCAGGCGGTATATCTTAGTAATCTATAGGTTCCAATGGATTTACTTGTATTAGTCGATGAAAAACTTGGTGGAGTAATGAGAACTTTAAGTGTGGAGTAAATACCCCCACAAATGTTGATAAAGTCACAGGCAGCAGGGTGACGGATTGGGTTCAAGGCCAACTGTATCTTCGGCATTTACTCCTGATCTTCCTGAAATTAGTATGGGCCGGCAGTGGTCACTTGCCTTAGTTATATAGCCACTGAACATCACAATGAACTGGATTTTCTTTTATGTATATAGCTCATGAATCCTCTATGAATTTATTAATTTATGGAAAGATTTATTTCAGAATGGCCACCAGTTCCTGGCGTAGTGGGGTGCTAAGAATCTCCCTGTTTTTAGATATAAAAGAAAAATTGAAAATAGGTAATTGGAATGTTAGAACCATGAATCAGATTGGGAAGTTACAGCAAGTGGAGAGTCTATTTATATAATGTAGTTTAGATATCTTAGCCCTAAGTGAAACACGTTGTAAAGGAATTGATAAGGAAACATTAGACCAAAGCAATATATATAAATTTATATCTACTCAGGAAGATCAGATGGGGTTGGAAGAGAGGGTTAGAAATGGTAATGACACTGAGAGCAAAAATGGGCGTTAACCAAGTGGAGAGTTGTAAATAGTAGTGTTACTAGCAAAGTTCAAATAAAAGCATTACAATTTCAGTATAGTTTGCTGTACCCCAAGCAATGATTCGCCTGAAGAAATAGAAGAAGAATACCATGAAGAACTGCAGAGGGTAAATAAGCAAGGGATAGAGAATGTGATGGGTGTTGAAGGTTTTGGCGAAGTTACAAATGAAAATGGAGCACATTTCATAAGTTTCTGTTCAGCAAACAATTTTTTCATTATGGGTACTCATTTCCAACACAATAACATTCACAAGTATGCATGGATTCAACATGTGGCAATTAAAAAAATCAGATAGATCACATTGCCATTAATAAAGAGAAAAAGAGAACTCTGAGAAATGTAAGAAGCTATAGAGGTGCAGATATTGAGAGTGATCACCAGCTCCTCATTGCCATACTGAAATCAAATACGAAGCCACCTAACAAAAAAAGATGGATAAAATACCTAGGTTTGATACAACTAAGCTTTTAGAAGAAGATCACAGAGAAACAATTGTAATTGAATTTAGGAGTCTTGGAGACTTTAAGATAGGAAGAGCAGACCATTAATGAATATTTGCGTGATATTAAGAACATATCAGTCAGTTGGTAGTGAAGTGTTGGGACAGGCAGTTACAAGGAGAAAGTCATGGATATCAAATGATACCGGGGACACTATAAAAAGGAGACAAATAAACAAATTGATTGTTGAAAAATTTCGAGAAAGTAATGAAAATTACAAGGTAGATCATGCTAAGTATTCCAGTATTGATAGTGAAGTCAAAAGAAAAGCCGGGAATGACTGGAGAGAGTACTTAGACAGTAAAGCAGATGAAGCTGACTAAGTTATGATTCAAGAAGTGGTTATGGTGTAAGAATTGCTTATAGAATTATTTATGGAATCTCTATAGGGGCAAAGAAGAAGCATATAGCCATCAAAAAAAGATATGGGTCTGTTACAAAATTAGAAAATGAAAAAAGGTAACGTTGGATGGAACACTTTAGTGGGGTCCTGAAGAGGAGATAAGAAGGGAATAATTTGATTGGTATACCTGAAGCTGATGAAGACCTTCATGTTCTATTGAATGAATTCAGTATGTTTGAAGTCGAAGCTATCCTCAAAACACTAAAGAGATGTAAAGCCCCTGGAAATGATGGAGTAACTATTGATATGATACTGGCCGAAAATGAAGTGACTCTTAAACTACTTAAAAGATTATTTTGTAGAATGCGGCAAGGAGAGGCGAAACCTGATGAATGAGAGTTAGGAGTGTTGTTGAAAATGGCCAAAAAAAGGAGGCCTGCCTGATTATAATACTTACATTGGCATCACACTTACGTCAGTTGTTATGAAAATATATAGTATGCTTATTCTAAAGAGAATGGAAAAAAAGATTGATGAAAAGCGGAGAGATGAACAAGCTAGATTTAGGAAAGGTAGAAGTGGGGCTTACCCATTCTCATTTTGAGACATGTTGTACAACAATGTGTAGAATACAAAAATCCACTTTTGATTGCAGTTTGTGGACTATGAAAAAGACTTCGATAGACTGCACCGACCAAATTTATGGAGAGTCCTACGTTATCATGGAATTCCTCCTAAATATGTATATTTGATTAAGTCTGTTCATGATCATAGCAAGTGCAAAGTTAATGATAATGGAGTCTTATCAGTTGAATTTCCTGTGAATAGCAGAGTACTTCAAGGGAATGCGTTGTCACTTATATTGTTTATCATCCTCATCGATTTTTTAATGAGTTTAACAGTCGGAGATGGTGGAGAAGGATTTGTACCAACCGTGTTTCACACAATTGTACATAATTCCTTTTGTATATATTATGCTTGTATCTTCGCTCCTCCCTCGCACTAAAACGAACATGAAAATTCCTGTCTGGTTTTTCCTCTGTAATATTGTCTGTCTTGTGAACTTGTTATGTCCTGTTGCCTTGAGGTTTTGTATATAAGGAGAGTGTTCCACAATAATATAACTCAGTCGTTTCCAATCTGCCTTTGAGTTCACACCCTTACTCGGCGCCATCACATTGGTGACCCCGGAAGTCGACTCGCTCCCACTGCCTTCCACCCCCACCTCCCTCGCCCCTCCATCGTTGGTACTATGACGGAGGCTGACTCTACTCCGGCAGTTGGCACTGCGGCCGCCCCATTGAAACTTTCACCGTTCGCCAGCGGAGAAGCGTTCGCTTGGTTTCAACGCGCTGAAGTCCACTTTCGTATCAGGGGCGTGACTCGCTCAACCACCAAAGCGGATTATGTTCTCGCGGCGATACCCGAGGACACCTTCCCAGAAATATCCGACTGGCTTTGTGAACAAGGAGACACCCCAATAGCGTATGACGCCCTCAAATCATACCTTCTGCAGCAGTACTCGCCGTCGTCAGCCGCCCGTATAGCAAAGCTTTTTCAGCTCTCGCAACAACCGTTGGGGGACCAAAGGGCTTCGCTTGCCCTCAGGGAAATGACCAGTATCGCTCGCCTTCAACCTGCCGCAGACGGATCCCCTCGTGAGGTGAACCTACTCCGTGCCCTTTGGATACGCCGTTTACCTGAACCTGTGCGCGCTGCCATACCCGATGTCGATAGTTTACCCATAAAGGACTTGATGACCAAAGCCGACGCCCTTATGGACAGCCACTTCAAAACCTCCATCAACGCCTCCACCCCTGACGACGAGGATGCCTATTCAACGTCAACCGAAGCTGACATGAATGCCGTAGGACATACACGCCTACCCCGTGACGTGCCGAAGCGGCGACAAAGCCGCCCACCACCCACCAATCGCTCGCGCCCCAACGAACGACTTCTACAGCCACTTACTACCTCCCATCCGCCGCAGTTTTGCTACTACCACTTCAGATTTGGGGCAACCGCGAAGAAATGTGCCAAAGATTGTCAGTGGCCAAAAAACGTGTAAGTAGGCCATCGCTTGTGGCGGTGGCCTCCCATGTTTCTAATCTTTTCTTTTTACAGGATGCAGGAACGGGCGTGCGATTTTTGGTAGACACGGGTGCTTGTCGTTCTCTTTTGCCAAGGAAACTCTTCAAGGCACAACGTAGTCTGTCTACATCTGCCGACGTCCGCTTGGTAGCTGCCAACGGATCTGCGATACCCACCTACGGTTACGAGAGCCTCATATTATCGTTCGGAAACGGTAAATTCAATTGGAAGTTTCTCGTTGCTGACGTCACAATGCCAATCCTCGGTGCGGATTTCCTCTCTCATTTCCACCTTCTGGTCGATGTCGCCCACCGATGATTGGTCAACTCAGACTCGTACTTGTCGACACCTCTTCAACCCGCCCCCTCTAACCTCGCTCTCCTAATCAGCGCACCCACGGATGCCTACGTCCACCTCCTCACGTCGTACCCGGAAGTTTTCCGTCCAGAACTTCGCCAAACGCCCACGGTTCCTGCCAAGCACGGGATTTATCACCATATCAAGACGACGGGACCCCCAGTCTTCGCAAAATTCAGACGTCTGGCACCGGAACGATTGGCAGCCGCCAAACAGACGTTAGCTGAAATGGAGAAAATGGGCCTTTGCCAAAAGGCCTCCAGCCCATGGTCGTCACACTTACACATCGTTCTGAAGAAAGACGGCTCCCTCCGTCCGTGCGGGGATTACAGGCGCTTGAACATGCAAACCGAACCGGATCACTACCCACTCCCAAACATTGCCGATGTAACCTCCTACCTGCACAAGGCGAAGGTTTTCTTTACGCTCGACCTCCTGAAGGGGTATTATCAGGTGCCTATGAACCCAGAAGACATCCCCAAGACCGCCATCACCACTCCGTTTGGCACATACACCTTCAATTACTCTTGTTTTGGCCTTCGTAATGCTGTGGCAACGTTTCAACGTCTCATGGATGGCATCTTAGGGGACCTCCCTTTCTGTGTATGTTATGTGGACGATATACTTGTGTTCTCCTCCTCAAAAGAGGAACACCTCCGTCACCTGCGCATCGTGCTCGACCGCCTGCAACAAAACGGCATTGTTGTCCGGTACGACAAGTGTACCTTTGGCGCCAACGAAGTGTCGTTCTTAGGGCACCGTATCACTCCTGAAGGAGTCCATCCCCTCCCTGAGAAGGTAGCAGCCGTTCAGAATTTCCCCACGCCCTCGACCGTCAAAGCTCTGCAGGAATTCTTGGGCATGATCAACTATTATCACCGTTTTCTGCCAGCCATTGCCGCCACTCTTGCTCCCCTCTACGCCTCCCTCAAGGGCAAGCCAAAGGACTTGAAGTGGGGTCCCCTTCAAGAAGCAGCCTTCTGCAATGCAAAGAAGGCCCTATCAACCGCTGCAGCTCTCACTTTTCCTATCCCACACGCCCCTCTCCTTCTCTCCACCGATGCCAGCGACGTCGCTATTGGTGCAGTACTCGAGCAGATGGTCAAAGACTCGCCCCGCCCATTGGCCTTATTCAGCAGAAAACTGTCCAAGGCAGAATCGGGTTATTCTACCTTCGATCGAGAATTGCTGGCGGTGCACTTGGCTGTCCGTCACTTTCGCCATTTCTTAGAAGGTACGCCCTTCGTCATTCGCACAGACCACATGCCTCTGGTGCACGCCTTCACTCGACAGTCTGACGCTTGGTCCGCCCGTCAACGCCGACATCTCTCCGCCGTGGCTGAATACAATTGCACCCTCCGATACGTCCCTGGGAAAATGAATCCCGTTGCCGATGCCCTGTCAAGAAACACGTTGGATGCCGTTCAACTGGGATTGGATTACAAGGCCCTGGCTGAAGCCCAACGACAGGATCCAGAGTATCAAGCTTGTAGGACATCCTGCTCGTCCCTCCGTTGGGATGATTTTCCCCTCGAAGACTCCAGCACCACCTTCCTCTGTGACGTCAGTACTGGTAGACCGCGACCTTGGATTCCTGCTCCCATCCGCCGATAGGTGTTTGATTTCATTCACGGCCTTTCACATCCCTCGTGCTGTTCTACTGCACAGCTGCTGAAGACAAAGTTCATTTGGCACGGCATTTCTAAGGATGCTAAGGATTGGGTCCGTGCCTGTACTTCTTGCCAAACTTCCAAAGTACATCGACACACGGATTCAGGAGTGGGCACCTTTCCTCAACCTCAGCGTCGTTTCGCACACATTCACGTCGACGTTGTAGGCCCCCTACCCACATCACAAGTACATCGTTACCTGTTCACCGTCATCGACCGCTCCACTCGTTGGCCTGAAGCCATTCCCATGGAAACTGCAACGTCCGCCTCATGTACATCTGACTTACTCTCTGGATGGATTTCAAGATTCGGTATCCCTGAGCATATTACTTCTGACAGGGGAACCACTTTCACCTCTCAATTATGGACGTCATTAGCGGATCTCCTGGGCATCACCCTACATCAGACAACAGCCTACAACCCCACTGCCAATGGAATGGTTGAACGTTTTCATCACACCCTCAAAGCAGCTTTGATGTCCCGCTGCAAGGATTGCAACTGGTTTACTCAGCTTCCCTGGGTCCTCCTTGGACTAAGGACCACTCCTAAAGACGCCCTCGACGTCTCGGCAGCCGAAATGGTGTATGGCGACCTGTTGGTCGTCCCTGCCGAGTTTTTTCCTTCTACAACCTCCTCCGACGATCTCCAGCGCATACGTCCCGTCGTGGGAAAATTTACTCCGTACCGCCAGACTTACAAGCCCCCAGCGAAGCATCATATACCAACGGACATGCACTCTGCAACGCACGTCTTCCTGCGCAACGACACCAGCAAGCCACCACTAACGCCCCCTTACACGGGCCCTTTCCTTGTGATCCGACGCAGTCCGAAAGCATTCCTCCTAAACATTCGGGGCAAAGAAGACTGGGTCTCCATTGATCGTCTAAAACCTGCTTATCTTCTGCCAGATGACCCGCCTACAGTTAGCCTCTCTAGATCAGGGCGCCCTATTTAACTGTACAGTGTGTCATTTTTAGGAGGGGAGCCATGTACCAACC
>NC_090741.1:102291388-102313888 GCF_036898095.1 Palaemon carinicauda | reverse complement strand
GGAATGGACATTGGTTCCTCTTTTTTGGAGGACATTAACATTCCACGACCAAGTTTTAAGACAAGACTCTTCATTCCCTTCCTATCAATTTATTTCGTCATTTTTTTTTCCAGCAAAAGTAAAAACCTTAACTTTAAGGTCATCATTAGGCCACTACATGTACTCTAGTACTGTATCCAACAAGGATGTAATACCTACACCTATGCTGTCACATCCTTTCCTCTAATTTGCCAAATCTACCCTTACTTCAAAGTTTCTGTCATCAATGGAGTTACCCAGAAACCCATTATCAATACCCATTAACTCGATCTTTTCACGATCTCTGACAGAAGAAAGATCATTACATTTGACGCCATCTACAATCTAATTATAAGTGATGGCATGAATAATATTGTATATGATATAAAAGTCAAAGAGAAATGTATTATCTCCTCGGTACACAAACTTATTACATTTAGTCTACCTCTAGAGAAACATGCATTAGTAAAGAAAATAAATTTTAGACATAAATAAAATTTTTCTCCTACCATATTTATTGAGGAAGTTACAAAGAAAATAAATGATGCTATTGTACCAACCGTGTGTCACACGATCGTACATAGTAACGACATTTCATTCTGTGTATATATTATGCTTGAATCTTCGCTCTCCCCTCGCACTAAAAGGAACATGAAATAACATGTATGTTTTTCTCACTGTTAACTGTTAACCAATGAGGTGTCGGTTTGAACAGGAAATTTCCTGTTGCATTGAGTTTTTGTATATAAAGGAGAGTATTTTATAATAATGTGACTCAGTTGCTATCATCCTGCCTTTGAGTCACAACCTTCTCTCGGCTCATCACATTGTAGTGCGAGGGGAGAGCGAAGATACAAGTATAATATATACACAAAAGGAAATGTCGTTACTATATACGATTGTGTGACAAACAGTTGGTATACTATCAACATTCCCTGTGATCATGGTGACCAACGTCTGTTAAGAGCTAAGTGTGCTAACTGTCTTGTGACCACTCATAATAAAGTGAGTAAAAGTGAATATGATACCATGTGTCCATTGATGGAAAAGTCTGTAACCGTAAAAGATCAATCTACTTGGTTTGATGGAGAGACTTTGATAAAAAAGAGGGAAAAAGGATGTAAATAAAGAAAGTGGAATAGGTTATAAACTGAAAGTACATGGGTAGAATACAAAACTGCTGCGTGTCAATATAACTACCTACTAAGAAGGAAAAAAAAGTGAACACTATAAGAGAAAGATCCTTGAAGCAGCAACAGACATAAATAAATTATATCGTTTCCTGAATGGTATAATGGGAAATGTAAAATAAAAGAAGCTACCTAATGGATAGAGTGACCAGGAACTAGCAAATAATTTTCTAGTATTCTTTAAAATCAAAATTGTGAACATAACCAGATTATTTGTAAATACTCAACATCAGATTAATGATACACCAGGCACACAGACAAAATTAATACGATTCAACAACATAACTCAAGATGACATCAGCAAAATTGTCAGGAGAGCAAAGTAAACAAACTGCGCGATCGATCCTATGCCAATATCTGAAGTAATTGGAGAAAGAGACTTTTCTAGTCTAGCAGAAATGATTATGAGAATAGCAAATGCAAGCATTGATGAATGTAAGTTTCCTAAATCTGAGAAAATGGGTATGGTCACACCAATTCTGAAAAAAATTAACTGGACTGCCAGGAATTAAGCTCATAAAGAACTATTTATAATCTATCCTTTGTCTCAAAAGTGCTTGAATATGTAATTCTTCAACAAGTAATAGAAGTTATAGAAGTAATAGAAGCTTTGCCTGAAAACCAATCTGCTTACAGAAAACTATACTCTACGGAGACAGCCATCTGCTGTGTTGTAAATGATATGCTAGAAATGATGGATGAAAATAAATAGGGTATTTTAATATTACTCGATCTCAGTGCTGCTTTTGATCGCCATGGCTTAAGAGCTTTAGACTTTGCCTCTGAATCAGGCTGTGAGCAAATCATAAATGAAGCTACTCACAGGTCTGGTAATTGCTTGGACATCGTATGCACTGACTCCCCTGGCGTTATAACTAGTAAGGTTGGTTCTCCAGTCGGGACTTCTGATCATGCCTTGATTTCATTATTAGTGAAGACTGAGCAGCCTGTCCCTGATATATCATATTCCTGTAAAATTTATATGAAATCCCAAGCAGACTGGAATGGGATTTTGCATGATCTTTTTTGCTTGAATTGGTCACAATTATATAGTAGTGTAGATCCTGTTGTCCCTTTGAATGAGAATCTAGTCAACATAATTGATAGGCGTATCCCTTCTCGTGTGCTAAGGTACCGAGTGAAGGACAAACCATGATTCAATGATGATTGTAGACGTGCTTATTTGGAGAAGCAGGAGGCCTATGACCTTTGGCAGGGTAACAGATCAGATTTGACCTGGAACAACTATACTCAGCTTCGAGCTTTTGCTCAGTGAGTTTATGCCTCAACTGAAAAGGAGTACAATTTAATCATAAAAGAAACCCTCTCTGGTACAACTCCGGAACATAAAAGGTGGTCTACCCTTAAATCTGCAGCACTCTTTGGTGTAGATGCAACAGTTCCTCCTTTACTTAAACCAGATGGCTCAGTCACTCACTGTCCAAAGGAAAAGGCAACCCTTTTGGCTGATGTTTTTGACAGTAAACAGAGTAATGATAAACTTGAACTTCCTCATTCCTGTTTTCCTGAAGCTAAACTAACAAGTTTAGTTTTTCGATCTCGTGAGATTAAATCTCTGTTGATGGACCTTGATGCTTATGGAGGTGTAGACCCAAATGGTATTTTTCCTTTGTTTTTTATAAAGACACCAGATTCTTAGCTCCAAAGTTATCTGTTATTTTGCGCAAGTTAGCAAGAAGAGGAGCTTTTAGCACTTGTTGGAGAATTGGTAATGTTATTCCTCTATGTAAATGTGTTTGTGGTAGCTCAAGTCCCATTGATTACCGCACAATTTCCATAACTCCCATATTATCTAAAGTTTTTGAACGTCTGGCAAAACTTCTTAATGTGTTTGCTGAAGGTAATCATCTATTCCCTAGTTTGTAATTTGGTTTTCGTAAAGGCCTTGGAGCATGTGATGCCCTTCTTACAATCTCCAATGCAGTACAGAAATCCCTTGATTGTGGTCGGGAAGTTCGTATGATTGGCCTTGATTTTAGTGCTGCCTTTGACCGTGTTAATCATGAGGCCCTGGTTTTCAAACTGAAAAAGCTGGGAGTGGGTGGGTCGTTTCTTAGCATTGTTATTGATTTTTTAAGTAGTAGATCTCAAAGAGTTGTTGTTGATGGGCACCATAGTGAGTATAGGAATGTGATATCCGGTGTTCCACAGGGTAGTGTTCTTGGCCCATTACTTTTCATACTATATACACATGACATGTGGTTTGGCCTAGAAAATAAGCTTGTTGCATATGCAGATGATGCTACTCTCTTTGTATCAATTCCATCCCTTGAATGTAGATCTGGGGTTGGTGAATCCCTTAATAGAGATTTAGCTAAAATTAGTGCATGGTGCAAATTATAGGGTATGAAGTTGAATCCTAACAAAACACAAAGTATGATTGTAAGTAGGTCAAGGACGGTGGCTCCTCAACATCCGGATCTCAATATTGAAAATGTTTCTTTAAATTTGTATGACTCTTTCAAAATTTTAGGTGTGATTCTCGACAGCAAATTTACTTTTGAGAAACATATAAGGTCTCTGTCTTCTTCAATTGCACAAAAAATTGGCTTATTGAGAAAGTCTTTTAGGATATTCGGTGATCAATCTATTTTGAAGATGTGTTTTAATTCTTTTATTCTACCTTATTTTGAGTATCGTTCTCCTGTCTGGTCTTCAGCTGATGATTCTCAACTTCATTTGTTGGACAGAAACTTACGGTCTATTAAATTTCTTATTCCTGATCTAGATATTAATCTCTGGCACCGTCATTCAATTAGTTCATTATGCATGTTGCATAAGATTTTTCATAACTCTGACCATCCTTTACATTCAGATCTCCCTGGACAATTCTATCCTGTTCGTAATACTAGGCAGGCAGTTAATTCTAATAGCCAGGCCTTCTCCATCATAAGACTCAATACTACGCAGTACTCTAAAAGTTTTATTCCAGCTGTTACCAAGTTGTGGATGGATCTTCCTAATCGGGTTGTTGAATCAGTAGAACTTCAAAAGTTCAAAGTTGGAGCAAATGCTTTTTTGTTGACCAGGCGGACATGAGTCTTTTTATAGTTTATATATGACATATTTGTTTTTGACGTTGTTAATAGTTTATATATGACATATCTCTTTTGACATTAATTTTTTAGAATGATTTATTGTTAATTTGTTCTCTTCAGTTATTTATTTCCTTATTTACTTTCCTCACTTTGCTATTTTTCGCTATTGGAGCCCCTGGGCTTATAGCATCTTGCTTTTCCAATTAGGGTTGTAGCTTGGATAGTAATAATAATAATAATAATAATAACTGCTACTAAATTATCTACGGTCCATCGGCGTTGAATATCAAGCTTTCAAATACCTAAAGGACTTTTTGGTTGGTAGAAATTACTGTGTACAAATTGGAAACTCATTTTCATCATATGAACCCTTAAACAGAGGGGTACCCCAAGGGAGTGTACTTGGCCAAGTCTTATTCTGCATCTATACTATATATTATTTGTCTATCGAAAATGCCACAAAGGTATGGCGAGAAGTTTAAACTATTTGCAGATGACACACAATTTTACTTCTCCATATACATGACACTACTGGAACTCTAAACTGAATTCTTGATTGTGTTAGAGAATGGATGAGATTTAAACAACTAGAATTAAATGAGAACAAAACTGAATTCATCGTGGTGGGCAAGAGAAACAGCGTGAGAAACTTAGATGATATTCATATGAACATAAAATAATGACTGGGTACCGATATCTAGAAAACTTCGAGATCTAGGTGTATTTCTTGACTGTAATCTGTCTCTAAAGGCCCAAATAAAGAATGTAATAAAAGTGCTGGTTATCATCTAAGAAATATTGCGTTTGTAAAAAAAGTACCTAGAAGAAAATTCTGTTAAGAAACTTTTAATAAACTTTGTTATTACCAGGATTGAGTACTGCAACTCTATCTACTACAATTTACCAAAAGTCCAACTTAAGAAATTACAAAACATAATGAGCAGAGAGCAAGACTGTTAAAAAGTGTCCCACCTAGAGAAAGGATCACCTCTATACTAATTGATTTGCACTGTCTGATATTAAAGTGAGAACTGAATTCAAAATATGTACAATAACCCACCAAGTTATCAGAACCGGTCGTCCAAAATACTTGAGAGAATTGCTACATATTGCACAGCCAGCAAATCGTGTCGATACGATAATAGTTACAGATGGCTTCAAACTGTTAGAACCTAGATTTAAATCCACTTTGGGCTCCAGAGCCTTTAAATATGCGGCCCCGAGACTATATAGTAAGCTCCCACGAAACATTCGAATGATTGAAGACATTAAGGCTTTCAAGAGGAAACTGAAGACTTTCTTATTTCATGAGTCTTTTTACAGTGACGATTTAACAGTAAATGAACAATGTGTGACTTGAAAAGATAAATACTGTGAACGAACAAGGTAAAACGACATTGGAGGTCCTATATAGAGTGGGGTTCCGCTGCTGTATGGGACCGGAAAAGCAGTAAAGTAAAGTAAGTAAACCTGGTCTTGCATTCTTTTGAACTTATCTTGATAATAAAAACAACAAACAAATCAACTTTTTTTTTCTGCATCTGCCTTCAAGGCTATACATGATATCACTCCAATATCAAATACACATTGCTATGTTCAACCTCAATCCGCAAACACTTGCCAAACTTCTAAAGTTTTTAATCTGAAAATCAGCTTGTCGTACTGGCTCAGAACCCGAAATTATTTGACTTGATAAGCAGCTTTTATGTATGGAAAATAAACTTTACCTACTATGAGATTCAGGGCCTCTGTAACACGGTTTTTTGGACTTTGCTCCCTATCAAAGCATCGGATGTAGCTGAAAGTTGACATATGTATATTTTACAACAACACACAAATTTTGTCAGCATTATCAATAACCTAAACCCGATAGTTTAAATTTTTATAGAGTAAAAATGATCTAGTCCACGCCATAGCCAGTGATAACGAGCCAAGAGTCGAAAACATTCATTACGTAAGCAATGTAAACACCTTTTGACAAAATTTTGCCCCGCCCATCCACCAGACACCCATTCACCTTGTTCCATCGGCTCTGAAATCCAAAACAGTCAAGAATGGCTAACAGGATTTGGAATTGCCCCCGTTGTTGCAAAACTGCATTTGTCTTACGACTTGCAACTTTATACAGTCAAGAGAAAGCCCGTGGCCATATTTACTATCGCCTGAATAGGTAATTATTCAGTTTCTAGTTTAAATCCAATGTTTATGGTCTGATTTTTATTTAGCGTATAATACTTGTAATGTCATTCAGGCTTTTGAACATTTCCATTAACTATTCACTATGCCACCAAGAGAGAGAGAGAGAGAGAGAGAGAGAGAGAGAGAGAGAGAGAGAGAGAGAGAGAGAGAGAGATTGTATATATACATATGTTTATATATGATTATATATATATATATATATATATATATATATATATATATATATAGATATATATATATATATATATATATATATATATATATATATATATATATGTATATATAGTTATATATAAAAAATGTATATATATATATATATATATATATATATATATATATATATATATATATATATATGTATATATAGTTATATATAAAAAATGTATATATATATATATATATATATATATATATATACATATATATATATATATATATATATATATATATATATATATATATATATGTATATATAAATATAGATATATATATATATATATATATATATATATATATATATATATATATATATATACATATATGTATGTATGTATAGACATACACACACACACACATATATATATATATATATATATATATATATATATATATATATATATATATATATGTATATATGTATATGTATATATACAGTATATATATATATATATATATATATATATATATATATTTATAAATAAATAAATATATGTATATATATATATATATATTTATGTATATCTATATATATATATATATATATATATATTTACATAGATACATATATATATCCATATCTATATATATATATATATATATATATATATATATATATATATATATATATATATATATATATATACACTGTATATATATATATATATATATATATATATATATATATATATATATATATATATATATATATATATATATATATATATATATATATATATATATATATATATATATATGCGTAAAAATCACAGGAAAACGTGATGCTCAGATGCAGAAGAACCACAGGGAAAATGAAAATATGGAATATAGCCTACACTTAAGTCCTGACTAGTTTCGTGATACTTCCTCTGAGGAAGTATCACGAAACTAGTCAGGACTTAAGTGTATATTCCGTATGTTCATTTTCCCTGTGGTTCTTCTGCATATGTATATATATATATATATATATATATATATATATATATATATATATATATATATATATATATATATATGTGTGTGTGTGTGTGTGTGTGTGTGTGTGTCTGCTTGTCTGGGTATGTATGTGTGTGAGGCGCACGTGCGTGTGTTCTTGTGTGTGTATGTCATGTTTCAGTTATATATTTTTTTTTTTGCTAACAGTTCATAGTTAATAGTTATAACTAAATACTCTCTCTATCTCTCTCTCTCTCTCTCTCTCTCTCTCTCTCTCTCTCTCTCTCTCTCTCTCTCTCTCTCAATCGATCGATCGATCGATCGAGAACAGGTCTCCTTTAGATGTTAAACCTGGCAACGTACAATGTAAAAACCCTATCATTGGGAGATGTAGCTGTGTTAGTAGAAGAGCTGAAATAAATGAATATGGATATTATATGATTAAGAGAAATTATAATAATTGCGGAATTTTATATAGAGTTAAAAAAGGTCTATATCTTTTGCATCAGATGACATGTAAGGAATCAACAAAATAGGATGGGGTTTCCCATTAATAAAAATGTTGCTGGTAACATAGAAGAATAAAATATACAGTATAAAACGAATATCATTTCAAAGTATGCACCACAACATCCAATAGAGGAAGAAAGCGAAACTTTTTTTGAAGATCTGATGATACCTTGAAAAAGATAGACTTTGCATTGGTTTTGTATGATCTTTTTCGTGATGTAGGTTGAAAGAAGAGAGGAGTTTCAGCTGTGTGCAAATTTGGAGTTAGTGCAAGAAATAACAGAGGAGACATGCTTGCAGAATTTGCTAAAAAAAATAAAAAAATTCATGAATATCTTTTTTTTATAAAAATCAACATAAAAAAATGGACATGGAGAAGCCCAAATGCAGTAACGAGAAACGGAACAGATTTTTTTTTCTGGGTGGAAAAGTTAATCTGGTTAAACATAAAATACCGTTAATTAAGTTAAAGTGAAGTGACCATAGAATTGTGAGGAGTAAAATTTGTCAAGATCTAAGGAAAACTAGAACCAGAAGAAGAGATAACCACATACTTTTGCAAAATGTTCTGGAAGACACCAAACGAAAGACAGGTACTACAAGGATGGAATCTAGCTAATGTGCTTCCAATCTACAAGATGGGTCAAAAGAAAAACCTGGCAAACACAGACCAGTATGTCTAACTTCTGTGCCTTGTGAAAATCTGAGTAAATTATAGTACACTCAATAGTAGAACATATAAATAATTTTTTACTTTTTTCTTTAACTTTTTTGATTGACAGTCATCATGGTTTTAGACAAAAGAGATCATGTGTGTCAAATCTTTTGTAATATTTCCCAAACAGGTTTAGCATTTATGACAAAAGCAGGGCAATAGACATCCCATACTTAGACTCTCAGAAAGCTTTTGACAAAATTCCTCATAAAAAATTAATAGTCAAATTTAGAGCACTAGGCATCATTGACGAGCCAACTGAATGGATCGAAGATAGGCTAACAAGCCAATTACAGAGCGTTATAAGTAATGGAGCAGCTTCAGCGTGGGCTGCTGTCCTTTGCCCATTGCTATCTCTGATCTACATTAACCACTTAGATATAAGATTAACTAGTAAAATAGCCAAATTTGCCGACACTAAAAAAACTAAGCATAAATGCTGAGAACTCAGAAGAGTAGAAACCTTAATAGGAGATCTAACGAAGCTAGGAGAATGGTCCAGAAAAAATCGGTAAATGACTTTAAACTGTTGGAAATAAAAAGGTATGCACATAGGTTATAGTAACCCACAATCACATTATTCACTGCTGTGTAATGAGGTAGAAAGTGTGGACCAGGAGGAAGATCTCGGTATTATTATCACCAAGGATCTCAAGTTCACCAAACAGAGCATGAAATATGAAAAAAATCAAGAACAAGAAGTGATAGGATACATAAAGAGACAATTCAAATACAGAAACAAAGATACTGTACTGCAGCTGTACACATCAGTAGTAAGACCCCATCTAGAATATGGAGTCCAATTCTGGGCTCAAAGTATTCTGAAGGATATAGATAGACTTTGAGCAGTACAAGCTAGTGAAACCAAACTACTATGCATTTCTGGCAAAAAATAGTGTGCTTTTCTTCAATATCTCCCATACTTATTACTCGATCAGAACGGTTCTTTGACCCAGCACTCTATAGACCTCCCCCTAATTTTTGATACTATAATGCATTGGAAAATCTCGTTAATTAAGGGTTTAATCCTGTATGATTAAGCCTAAACCAAGTGAATCGGGTAACTAGATTAAGCAATTCGAATACCTACACTCCCCCGTCCCTCCCCTCTTCTTCCCTCCCCTTGTCTAGGCCTTTGTGAAGGGCCGAGAGAGGAGTTGTGAAATCAAAGGCAGATTGGGAACGACTGAGTTATTTATTAAGGAACACTCTTCTTTATATACAAAACCTCAAGGCAACAGGACATGACCTGTTCGAGAGACAGATAATGTTACTGAGCAAAACGGAGACATGATCATTCAGGTTCTTTTTAGTGCGAGGGAAGAGCGCAGATACAACCATAATATATACAAAATAATTATGTACAATTGTGTGACACACGGTTGGTACATGGCTCCCCCCCTAAAAATGACATACTGTACATGTTAAATAGGGCGCCCTGATCTAGAGAGGCGAACTGTAGGCGGGTCATCTGGCAGAAGATAAGCAGGTTTTAGACGATAAATGGAGACCCAGTCTTCTTTGCCCCGAATGTTTAGGAGGAATGCTTTCGGACTGCGCCGGATCACAAGGAAAGGGCCCGTGTAAGGGGGCATTAGTGGTGGCTTGCTGGTGTCGTTGCGCAGGAAGACGTGCGTTGCAGAGTGCAAGTCCGTTGGTATGTGATGCTTCGCTGGGGGCTTGTAAGTCTGGCGGCACGGACTAAATTTTCCCACGACGTGACGTATTCGCTGGAGATCGTCGGAGGAGGTTGTAGAAGGAAAAAATTCGGCAGGGACGACCAACGGGTCACCATACACCATTTCAGCTGCCGAGACGTCGAAGGCATCTTTAGGAGTGGTCCTTAGTCCCAGGAGGACCCAGGGAAGCTGAGTAAACCAGTTGCAATCCTTGCAGCGGGACATCAAAGCTGCTTTGAGGGTGCGATGAAAACGTTCAACCATTCCATTGGCAGCGGGGTTGTAGGCCGTTGTCTGATGTAGGGTGATGCCCAGGAGATTCGCTAATGACGTCCACAATTGAGAGGTGAAAGTTGTTCCCCTATCAGAAGTAATATGCTCAGGGATACCGAATCTTGAAATCCATCCAGAGAGTAAGGCAGATGTACATGTGGCGGACGTTGCAGTTTCCATGGGAATGGCTTCAGGCCAACGAGTGGAGCGGTCGATGACGGTAAACAGGTAACGATGTCCTTGTGATGTGGGTAGGGGGCCTACAACGTCGACGTGAATGTGTGCGAAACGACGCTGAGGTTGAGGAAAGGTGGCCACTCCTGAATCCGTGTGTCGATGTACTTTGGAAGTTTGGCAAGAAGTACACGCACGGACCCAATTCTTAGCATCCTTAGAAATGCCGTGCCAAATGAACTATGCCTTCAGCAGCTGTGCAGTAGAACGGCACGAGGGATGTGAAAGGCCGTGGATGAAATCAAACACCTGTCGGCGTATGGGAGCAGGAATCCAAGGTCGCGGTCTACCAGTACTGACGTCACAGAGGAGGGTGGTGTTTGAGTCTTCGAGGGGAAAATCCTCCCAACGGAGGGACGTGCAGGATGTCCTACAAGCTTGATACTCTGGATCCTGTCGTTGGGCTTCAGCCAGGGCGTTGTAATCCAATCCCAGTTGAACGGCAGCCAACGTGTTTCTTGACAGGGCATCGGCAACGGGATTCATTTTCCCAGGGACGTATTGGAGGGTGCAATTGTATTCAGCCACGGCGGAGAGATGTCGGCGTTGACGGGCGGACCAAGCGTCAGACTGTCGAGTGAAGGCGTGCACCAGAGGCATGTGGTCTGTACGAATGACGAAGGGCGTACCTTCTAAGAAATGGCGAAAGTGACGGACAGCCAAGTGCACCGCCAGCAATTCTCGATCGAAGGTAGAATAACCCGATTCTGCCTTGGACAGTTTTCTGCTGAAGAAAGCCAATGGGCGGGGCGAGCCTTTGACCACCTGCTCGAGTACTGCACCAATAGCGACGTCGCTGGCATCGGTGGAGAGAAGGAGAGGGGCGTGTGGGATAGGAAAAGTGATAGCCGCAGCAGTTGATAGGGCCTTCTTTGCATTGCAGAAGGCTGCTTCTTGAAGGGGACCCCACTTCAGGTCCTTTGGCTTGCCCTTGAGGGAGGCGTAGAGGGGAGCAAGAGTGGCGCCAATGGCTGGCAGAAAACGGTGATAATCGTTGATCATGCCCAAGAATTCCTGCAGAGCTTTGACGGTCGAGGGCGTGGGGAAATTCTGAACGGCTGCTACCTTCTCAGGGAGGGGATGGACTCCTTCAGGAGTGATACGGTGCCCTAAGAACGACACTTCGTTGGCGCCAAAGGTACACTTGTCGTCCCGGACTACAAGGCCGTTTTGTTGCAGGCGGTCGAGCACGATGCGCAGGTGACGGAGGTGTTCCTCTTTTGAGGAGGAGAACACAAGTATGTCGTCCACATAACATACACAGAAAGGGAGGTCCCCTAAGATGCCATCCATGAGACATTGAAACGTTGCCCCAGCATTACGAAGGCCAAAACTAGAGTAATTGAAGGTGTATGTGCCAAACGGAGTGGTGATGGCGGTCTTGTGATGTCTTCTGGGTTCATAGGCACCTGATAATACCCCTTCAGGAGGTCGAGCGTAGAGAAAACCTTCGCTTTGTGCAAGTAGGAGGTTACATCGGTAATGTTTGGGAGGGGGTAGTGATCCGGTTCTGTTTGCATGTTCAGGCGCCTGTAATCCCCGCACGGACGGAGGGAGCCGTCTTTCTTCAGAACGATGTGTAAGGGTGACGACCATGGGCTGGAGGCCTTTTGGCAAAGGCCCATTTTCTCCATTTCGGCGAACGTCTGTTTGGCGGCTGCCAATCGTTCCGGTGCTAGACGTCTGAATTTTGCGAAGACTGGGGGTCCCGTCGTCTTGATATGGTGATAAATACCGTGCTTGGCAGGAACTGTGGACGTTTGGTGAAGTTCTGGACGGAAAACTTCCGGGTACGACGTGAGGAGGTGGGCGTAGGCATCCGTGGGTGCGCTGATGTGGAGAGCGAGGTTAGAGGGGGCGGGTTGAAGAGGTGTCGACAAGTACGAGTCTGCGTTGACCAATCGTCGGTGGGCGACATCGACCAGAAGGTGGAAATGAGAGAGGAAATCCGCACCGAGGATTGGCATTGTGACGTCAGCAACGAGAAACTTCCAATTGAATTTACCGTTTCCAAACGATAATGTGAGGCTCTCGTAACCGTAGTTGGGTATCGCAGATCCGTTGGCAGCTACCAAGCGGACGTCGGCAGATGTAGACAGACTACGTTGTGCCTTGAAGAGTTTCCTTGGCAAAAGAGAACGACAAGCACCCGTGTCTACCAAAAATCGCACGTCCGTTCCTGCATCCTGTAAAAAGAAAAGATTAGAAACATGGGAGGCCACCGCCACAAGCGATGGCCTACTTACACGTTTTTTGGCCACTGACAATCTTTGGCACATTTCTTCGCGGTTGCCCCGGATCTGAAGTGGTAGTAGCAAAACTGCGGTGGATGGGAGGTAGTAAGTGGCTGTAGAAGTCGTTTGTTGGGGCACGAGCGATTGGTGGGTGGTGGGCGGCTTTGTCGCCGCTTCGGCACGTCACGGGGTAGGCGTGTATGTCCTACGGCATTCATGTCAGCTTCGGTTGACGTTGAATAGGCATCCTCGTCGTCAGGGGTGGAGGCGTTGATGGAGGTCTTGAAGTGGCTGTCCATAAGGGCGTCGGCTTTGGTCATCAAGTCCTTTATGGGTAAACTATCGACATCGGGTATGGCAGCGCGCACAGGTTCAGGTAAACGGCATATCCAAAGGGCACGGACTAGGTTCACCTCACGAGGAGAGCCGTCTGCGGCAGGTTGAAGGCGAGCGATACTGGTCATTTCCCTGAGGGCAAGCGAAGCCCCTTGGTCCCCCAACGGTTGTTGCGAGAGCTGAAAAAGCTTTGCTATTCGGGCGGCTGGCGACGGCGAGTACTGCTGAAGGTATGATTTGAGGTCGTCATACGCTATTGGGGTGTCTCCTTGTTCACAAAGCCAGTCGGATATTTCTGGGAAGGTGCCCTCGGGTATCGCCGCGAGAACATAATCCGCTTTGGTGGTTGAGCGAGTCACGTCCCTGATACGAAACTGGACTTCTGCACGCTGAAACCAAGCAAACGCCTCTCCGCTGGCAAACGATGAAAGTTTGAATGGAGCGGCCGCAGTACCAACTGCCGTAGAGTCCGCCATAGTACCAACGATGAAGGGGCGAGGGGGTGGGGGTGGAAGGCGGTGGGAGCGAGTCGACTTCCGGGGTCACCAATGTGACGGGCCGAGAGAGGAGTTGTGAAATCAAAGGCAGATTGGGAACGACTGAGTTATTTATTAAGGAACACTCTTCTTTATATACAAAACCTCAAGGCAACAGGACATGACCTGTTCGAGAGACAGATAATGTTACTAAGCAAAACAGAGACATGATCATTCAGGTTCTTTTTAGTGCGAGGGAAGAGCGCAGATACAACCATAATATATACAAAATAATTATGTACAATTGTGTGACACACGGTTGGTACACCTTCTTCCTATCCTTCCGGTAACCGCCTTTCTTTGTCTTTCTGCTTTGCTTACTCTACCTTTTCTGTAACCTGTTATATGTGTAAATAACTCTTAGAATTGATATGTTGCATTCTTGTTATAATTATTATTAACATATTTTGTTAATACTACTTCATGTATTCTCTTTGTATTATATGTTAATGATCTGATTGAGTTGATTAAAGATAATAATGGTATGAAAGTAAATGTGAGTATAACCAAATATTTATCCATTAATGTAGGGATGATTGAACGTGAACCTATAAGAGTGGATGATTTGACGTTGTCATGGTGCGATTGATATATTTATTTAGGAAGTGTTTTTAACAAGTGATGGGTTGGTATCGTCTGCCATTGCTGCTCATACGAAAGCAAAAGAGTGCCACATTTTAAAATTCATATCTTATGTAAATAAAAACAACGATGTCCCATTTTATGTAAAGGAGAAACTTTTTAATGCGGCTTTGATGTCAACAGTTCTTTACGGGTGTAAGTCGTGGAGTAATGGAGATTTGAAACCTATTGTTAAATTATATAACTGGGGAATTAAAAAACTATTATGTGTTCGAAAGTCAACATGTTTGTATCTGTGTTATTTGGAAGTAGGAATGCCAACACTAAAAGCTATTGTAAGAGATAAACAATGGATGTTTTTAAGAAGAATATGTGGAGAGATAGGAACAGGATGGTAGACGATCCATGGGTTCTTGCAATGACACTTACTTTAGAGTACAATACACCTACTGGTAGATATGTATCAAACTTGATTTTAATAGATTAGGATGAGATCAAAGAAGATTTTCAAAACTTAAAACTGGCAGTAATAGAATCTAATTCATCTCGTAGAGAAACATAGATTATTGAATTCTGAATTTACTGTACACGATGTATATACTAAAAAGATTAATGTTAACGTCATATATAGAACTTCTTTTGCTAGATTAAGGTTAAGCTCTCATAACCTTGCTATTGAAACAGGTAGTGAAACAGAAGAGGTCGAGGTCACCGCCAATTAGAGGAGAAATTATGCCCTTGTGCGATGTAAAAACCGAGCTACATGTGGTGGAGGCATGTCCCATTACATATAGTATACGAATTAAGTATAATATAAATTCATTTCATCAGATTCTTGCCAAAGTTGTACAGACCACTGTTGCTACCCATAGATATATTTTCTTTGGTTTAATAGTAATTTTTAATTTTATGTTAAAGTGCTTTATAGGAGATATGTTTAATCATTTTAATTGTGATAAATGCTAAGGAACTATTATAAATCCTGTAATTTCATTGACTGCATTGTGTGTAAAATAATATAAATATCCTGATATGTATAATAGATTCATGTGAATATGTAATTATGTTTATTGTAATTTTTGATATAGAATTTGTGGTCAATAAAAATATCTATCTATCTATCTATCTATCTATCTATCTTTCACTGCTTTGTTGACATCTTTCCCTATTTCCCATATGTCAAAACACATGAACTCTCTCTCTCTCTCTCTCTCTCTCTCTCTCTCTCTCTCTCTCTCTCTCTCTCTCTCTCTCTCTCTCTCTCTCTCTCTCTCTCTTATAAGAAATATAATCGAACATATTCAGTATGAATATTCATCTGTACTAAAAGCAGAAAATGTCTTTCACTGCTTTGGTGAACCTCCACCTAAGGCATTTACCATACTTTACTTCTCTCTCTCTCTCTCTCTCTCTCTCTCTCTCTCTCTCTCTCTCTCTAATTGTGAATAAGAGAGTAAGCAAAATAATCATTATTATTTCTCAGCTTTACTGAAATTTTGAAATGTCTTTGACTCTTTCGTTGACGTCTTCACCTACTGTATTCCATGTTCTCTCTCTCTCTCTCTCTCTCTCTCTCTCTCTCTCTCCATGTGAATGAAAGCCTAAACAAAATACTCATCATTAACTCTCAGATTTAGAGAAACCTAAAAAAAGTCTTTCAGTGTTTTGTTGATCTTTTCACCTACTGTATTTCCTCTACCTTAAATCTCTCTCTCTCTCTCTCTCTCTCTCTCTCTCTCTCTGTATATATATATATACATATATATATATATATATATATACTTGTTAATGAAAGAATAAGCAAAATAATACTTATATATTTTAAGCTTTACGGAAACTTCAATTGTTTAGTTGACCTCTTCAACTATTGTATTTCATGTAATTTCACTCTCTCTCTCTCTCTCTCTCTCTCTCTCTCTCTGTATATATATATATATATATATGTATATATATATATATATATATACTTGTTAATAAAAGAGTAAGCAAAATAATACTTATATATTTTCAGCTTTACGGAAACTTCAATTGTTTAGTTGACCTCTTCAACTATTGTATTTCATGTAATTTAACTCTCTCTCTCTCTCTCTCTCTCTCTCTCTCTCTCTCTCTCTTGTGAGTGAAAAAGTAAGAAAAATAATCATTATGAATCTCATCTTTTCCTGAACATTAAAATGTCCTTCCCTGTTCAAGTGATATTTTCACCTACTTTATTTCAAATATTTCTAATCTCTCTCTCTCTCTCTCTCTCTCTCTCTCTCTCTCTCTCTCTCTTTGAATGAAAGAGTCAGCAAAATATTCATTTTGCCCTCTATGCTTTACAGAAACTTAAAAATATATCTCCTTGTTTCATGTATAATCTGTATTGTAATACTTAAGCGTTACATTTATTGAAAGTAATATTGCATCAGATTTCATATATAGAAGAAATTTTGTCTTGAAAGGAAATTCCATATAAGTGTCACATCGCACGACAGAACGAATTCGATATAGAATAGTATTTGTTGCAGAAATATTCATCATTAAAAGAGGAAATTGAATCTAAGATCTTGTGAGAGAAAGTTTTATATAAAAAAGTGGCCGCTGGGGCATAAAAACATTTAGAATAGCGCCAACGTTATCCCGGCGAGTCGTAAGAGGCGACTAAAAGGGACGGGACGAGGGGGCAAGGAACTCCCTCTCCTGTATATAATCCTGCGAGACGTCAACAAAGAAATGGAGCTGGGGGGGAGTGACTGCTCCCCGCACTCTAGTTTTGGGGTGTTTGAATGTGCGTGGATGTAGTACGATAGAGAGTAAAAGATGTGAGATTGGAAGTATAATTAGGAAGAGAAGGATGGATGTATTGGCCTTGTGTGAGACAAAGATGAAAGGAAAGGTTGAAGTGATGTTTGGTGAAATGTCTGGTAGAGTGTCTGGGATTGAAAAAGCAAGAGCAAGAGAGGGTGTGGCTTTATTGCTGAGTGAATGGATGACAGGTAAAGTAGTGGAAGGAAATATCATCTAGGTTAATGTGGGTAAGGGTTAGGTTGGGTAGGGAATGTTGGGCGTTTGTCAGTGCGTATGGACCAGGTAGTGAGAAAACTGAAGGATAGCGGAATGAGTTCTGAAATGAATTAACTAGGTGTGTAGAAGGACTGGGTAGAAGGAATTATGTAGTTGTCATGGGTGACTTAAGTGGGCGCTGGAGAGGTAGAAGGTGTCATTGGGAAGTATGGCGTACCAGGTGAAAATGAGATTGGTGAGAGACTGGTAGATGTGTGTGTTGAACAAGAGATGCTAATAAGTGCTAGCTTTTTCAAAAAGACGTGCACGCGTTTATGGGTATAGCTAATGGTATGTCTGATCATTTTTTGGTGGAAGGAAAATTAGTTGTAGCAAAAGAGTGGGGGAATAGAGTAGGTGGATGTAAGAGGGAGCTAGTGAGGGTTGAAGAGCTAATAAAACCGTGGGTAAAAAGTAAATATCAGGAAAGGTTGAAAATGGCATATGACGAAGTGAGAGTAAGAGAAACAGGTAATTTAGAGGAGGAGTGGAAGTTAGTAAAAGAAATTTTGTTGGGATTGCAAGTGATGTGTTTGGCAAGAAGGTTGTTGGAGGCAGCATGAGGAAGGACAGTGAATGGTGGAATGAAGGAGTGAAGGTAAAAGTGGAAGAGAAAAAGAGGGCTTTTGAAGAATGACTGCAGAGTAATAGTATAGAGAAGTAAGAAAAATATAGAGAGAAAAATGTGGAAGTAAAGCGCAATCTATGTGAGGCAAAGAGGGCAGCTGACCTGAGGTGGGGTCAGTGATTGGGTCAGTCATATGAAGAGAATAAGAAGTTTTGGAAAGAAGTGAAGAGAGTAAGGAAGGCTGGCTCAAGAATTGACGAGACTGTGAAAGATGGAAATGGAAGGTTGTTAAAAGGAGAGGAGGCAAGGAAAAGGTTCCCGGAATATTTTGAAAGTTTACTAAATGTTGAGGATAATAGGGAGGCAGATATAATTGCTGTTGCAGGTGTTGAGGTGCCGGTGATGGGAGATGAGAATGATAGAGAGATTACAATAGAGAAAGTGAAGAGAGCACTAGATGAAACGAGAGTAGGAAAAGCATCTGGTATGGATGGTGTGAGAGCTGAGATGTTGAAGGAAGCGGGTGTGACTGTACTTGAATGGTTGGTGAGATTGTGTAATATGTGTTTTGTATTGTCAATGGTACCAGTAGATTGGGTTTGTGCATGTATTGTACCACTATATAAGGGTAAGGGAGATGTGCATGAGTGTTGTAATTCAAGAGGTATTAGTTTGTTGAGTGTAGTTAAAAAAGTGTATGGTAGAGTAATGATTAATAGTATTAAGGATAAAACAGAGAAGGCAATCTTAAAAGTATAGGGTGGTTTTAGAAGAGGTAGGGGTTGTATCAATCAGATTTTTAGTTAGGTAGATATGCAAGAAATATTTAGCAAAAGGTAAGGAGGTGTATGTTGCGTTTATGGATCTGGAGAAAGCGTATGATAGAGTTGATAGGGATGCAATGTGGAATGTGATGAGGTTATATGGAGTTGGTGGAAGGTTGTTGCAAGCAGCGAAAAGTTTCTACAAAGGTAGTAAAGCATGTGTTAGAATAGGAAATGAAGTGAGTGATTGGTTTCCGGTGAGAGTGGGGCTGAGACAGGGATGTGTGATGTCGCTGTGGTTGTTTAACTTGTATGTTGATGGAGTGGTGAGAGAGGTGAATGCTCGAGTGCTTGGACGAGGATTAAAACTGGTAGACGAGAATGACCATGAATGGGAGGTAAATCAGTTGTTGTTTGCGGATGGTACTGTACTGGTAGCAGACACAGAAGAGAAACTTGACCGACTAGTGACAGAATTTGGAAGGGTGTGTGAGAGAAGGAAGTTGAGAGTTAATGTGGGTAAGAGTAGGGTTATGAAATGTACGAGAAGGGAAGGTGGTGCAAGGTTGAATGTCATGTTGAATGGAGAGTTACTTGAGGAGGTGGATCAGTTTAAGTACTTAGGGTCTGTTGTTGCAGC
The DNA here is from genome assembly GCF_036898095.1 of Palaemon carinicauda. Lineage (NCBI taxonomy): Eukaryota > Metazoa > Arthropoda > Malacostraca > Decapoda > Palaemonidae > Palaemon > Palaemon carinicauda. The sequence continues at coordinate 102,294,154 of NC_090741.1, read as the reverse complement.
AAATGGTGGAGTGGAAGCAGAGGTACGTCAAAGAGTGAATGAAGGTTGCAAAGTGTTGGGGGCAATTAAGGGAGTAGTAAAAAATAGAGGGTTGGGCATGGTTGTAAAGAGAGTTCTATATGAGAAAGTGATTGTACCAACTGTGATGTATGGATCGGAGTTGTGGGGAATGAAAGTGACGGAGAGACAGAAATTGAATGTGTTTGAGATGAAGTGTCTGAGGAGTATGGCTGGTGTATCTTGAGTAGATAGGGTTAGGAACGAAGTGGTGAGGGTGAGAACGGGTGTAAGAAATGAGTTAGCAGCTAGAGTGGATATGAATGTGTTGAGGTGGTTTTGCCTAAAGAGTTTCACTTATGAGACTAATATCAAAAGCCAGAACGAGCTCGATATAAAGTAGCTTGATTTCAATCTTGATTGATTTGAAATCCTTTTGAATCCTCCCCAAAAAGTTCCACAAAATTAACAGGAATTATTGTCTTCTGGTAAGGTTATTTGCCATTGAAGACCCAATATAGTTGTCCCTAAAACAATGGAATAATATTTCAAGATCTTCATTATAAGTTTCAAAATTACGTATGGCTTAAGCCCCTGTCATAACCTTACACGTCGGGAGGGATGCTAAGAAGGACATAATTTTCACTACACAACGCCCTGTTATTGTCGTTTGAGTAGCTTCACCCTATCCATAAATAAATCCCTTATAATAAAGTTCTCAATCGCCCCGATTGGACAAAAATATCCTTACTGGGTTAGATTCAATTTTTAATAAGACCTTAAGAATATTTTTCTTTATTTTCAAGAATAAAAAAACCCAATTTCTTTAAAACACACCATTAAAACAGCAAACTACTTGGGAACAGGCCAATTGAGCTAACAATCATCATAAAAAAAGAAAGCCTGTATAGGCTTTAGTTCGCCTTCGTGAAGCTTCATTTATGCATTTAAAATTTCTTTAGAAAACCGTAAAATTAAGCGATCAATCATTCGGGGCTATTGCTAAAACCTACATTCACTCAAAATACTATTCGCTCCTACTGTTTCATTCAAAATAGTGTCGCTCGAAAATGACTTGGTTCAAAGTAACTTAGTTGATAATAACCTTTGTTCAAAAGGAATGGAACCTCATTAACAAGAGTTTTCTCCATAACACTCTACAGTTTATTAATGATTATAGGTACTTAAGACCGACAAGAAGTGCTTTTCAGGACATGACACAGGTACTTAAAGGGTTAGCATGCTATTGGGAGCTTTTGTAAAACCAAATAAGATTATGGAAAAGAAAATGTAACTTTCTCTAAAGAGAAAAGTATTCAATAAGCTACTCTTACCAGTATCAACTTATGCATGAGAAACTTCAAGTAGTATTAGAACATTAGAACGAGAACTAGTTACAACTCAAACAGTTCAGGAAAGAAATATGAGGGGGAAAAACACAGAAACAGAAAACGAGCACCATGGATATGAGAACAAACTAAAAACATGTAAGAAATGAAATGGACACATACACAGAACATATCATTAGAATGACAAATAAAATTTGAACATTAAGAATGACAGACCACAAACAGATGCCAGTCCATTACAGAGCAAAGACACCAGACATATCCTACCACTTGTGTCTGTTCACAGTCTTTCTTTGCCAGTCTACGCCCATAAATTTCTTAAGTTCGTCGATCTACAAACACACACACACACACACACATATATATATATATATATATAAATATATATATATATATATATATATGTATATATATATATATATATATTTATATATATATATATATATATGTGTATATATATATATATATATATATGTGTGTGTATATATATAATATATATATATATATATAAAATTTATATATATATATATATATATATGTAAATGTAAAACTTGGGAACATACATGGTGGTCTACCCTTGAATCTGCACTCTTTGGTGTAGATGCAACAGTTCCTCCTTCACTTAAACCAGATGGCTCAGTCACTCACTGTCCAAAGGAAAAGGCAACCCTTTTGGCTGAGGTTTTTTACATTAAACAGAGTAATGAAAAACTTGAACTACCCCATTCCTGTTTTCCTGAGACTAAACTAAATTAAAGCTCTGTTGATGGGCCTTAATGCTTATGGAATTGCAGACCAAAATGATATTCTTCCTTTGTTTTTTATAAAGACAGCAGATTTCTTAGCTTCAAAGTTATCAGTTATTTTGTGCAAGTTAGCAAGAAGAGGAGCTTTAGCACTTGTTGGAGAATTAGTAATGTTATTCCTCTATGTAAATGTGTTTGTAGTAGCTCAAGTCCAACTGATTACCGCAACTCCCATATTATCTAAAATTTGTGAGCGTCTTCTGGCAAAACGTTTTAATAAGTTTGTTGAAGTTAATCATCTATTCCCTAGTTTGAAATTTTGTTTTCGTAAAAGCCTTGTAACATATGATGCCCTTCATACAATCTCCAATGCTGCACAGAAATCCCTTGATTGTGGTCAGGAAGTTCGTATTGTTGGCCTTGATTTTAGTGCTGCCTTTGACCGTGTTAATCATGAGGTCCTTGTTTTCAAACTCAAGCAGTTGGGAGTGGGTGGGTCGTTTCTTAGCATTATTATTGATTTTTCAAGTAATAAATCTTAAAGAGTTGTTGTTGATGAGCACCATAGTGAGTAAAGGAATATGATATCCGGTGTTCCAGAGGGTAGTGTTCTTGACCCATTACTTTTCATACTATATACAGATGACATGTGGTTTGGCCTAGAAAACAAGCTT
>NC_090741.1:102256388-102286388 GCF_036898095.1 Palaemon carinicauda | reverse complement strand
ACTCAGTTGCTTTCAGATTACCACTCTGTTGAAACTAATAGCATATATTGCTAAATTGGTGAGGCCCCAAGTGACTACTTCACACCGCCTTTCTGTTCTGATATTACTCTTCCATTGTTAAAATTCCGAGCACAAAACCTGACTTTTTGATGCACACAGTAGGGAGGAAACTACCAGTAGAAAATGATTCACCTAGTTACAGCATTCGAATTTTAGTTTCGCATCTAGAGAGTTACTTGTTCAAGCAGTAAAGCTGACTACATCCTTCCAGCGATCCCCGAGTACGCCTTCCCAGAAATCTTTGATTGACTTTGTGACAAAGTGGACGCCCCAATAGAATATGATGGCTTTAAAAAATACCTCATGGAGCAGTTTTACTCATATTTGCTTGCCACCCATATAGCCAAGCTTTCCAGCTTTCTTAAAAGACGTTCGTGGAACAAAAGGTTTTACCCGCTCTTATAAATCTGCAGAAGACGGCTCTCCTCTTGAAATGAGCCTACTTCGTACCCTTTGGGTACTAAGCCCACCCAAAACTATATGTGCTTACATCCCTGATGATAATACCTTCCCCATGAAGGGCTTCATCACCAAAGTCGGTGACTTTATGGACTGGCACTTTACCGTCCTCAGCGACTCAACTCACGACAAAGAAGAGACCTATCTAACACCAACAGAGGTTGACGTAAATGTAGTAACACACAGATGCTTGCCTTGACATATGCTAGGCCGGTGTCAGAGCCACCCTCTATCCACATATATCTCCCCTCGCTCACTCCCGAAACAACGTTCTCTCTGGTCATTTCCTGATGCATATCAACCCGGCATTTCTGCTAATACCACTCCAACATCTAGGATGCTACGAAAAAATGTGTGGATGGCTGTGTGTGGATGAAAAATGTGTAAGTAAGCAATTGCTTGCATTAGTGGTTTCCCCTATCACCTAATTTTTCTTTTTAGTTGATGCTGGTACGTTTGTGCGATTTCTTGTAGATACCAGCGATTGCCGTTCCCCCCTACTAAAGTCACTCTCCATGATACGACGAGGTCATTTTACACCTGATCATGTCCGCCAGGTAGCCTTCATCGGATCTGAGATCAACAGACCAGGGTACTAGACATTTATTCTAAGGTTCAAGAGTGCTAAAAACCAAGGGGAATTCCTTGTTGCTGACGTAACATTGCTGCCACTTTGCGAGTATTTCCTTGCACATTTACACCTCTTGGTTGTTGTGGGGCATCTACGATTATTCAACACTGACTTCTACTTGTCGATATCTCTTCAACCCACTCTCTCTAACCCCAAACTCCACATCAGCACACCCATGGGTTCCTACACCCACTTCCTCACGTTGTACCTGTAAGTCTCCCATACTGAACTTCACCAAACGGCCAAGGTTGTTGCGAAGGAAAGTATTTATCCTCCATTCCAGGAGATGGGGACCCCAGCCTTTGCCATGTTCAGGCGTCTGGCACTGGACCTTCTGAATAATTCTAAGCAAACATGCACCGGGATAAAAGAAATGGGCCATTTCCTAAAGGACTCGAGCCCATGGTCCTTGCCTTTACCCATATTCCTGAAGAAATATGGCTCCTTACTCCCTTGTGGGGATTACTGTATCTGAACTTGCAGACAAAAAGAGATCACTATCCTATCACACACATCGATGACATTATCTCCGACTTGCAAAAGCAATTTTTTTTCCTCGCTCAACCTCTTAAAGGCCTTAAGACCACCCCCTTCAGTAAGCTCACCTTCAATTACTCCTCTTTTGGCCTTTGTAATAATGTAGTCACTTTTCAACTCCTCATGAAAGGCAACTCATAGAACCTTATCTTCTGCTTAGGTTACATGGATGACTTACTTCTATTCTCTTCCTTCAAAGAGGAACACCCCCAGCAGTTACTCATCATTCTCGACCACCTACAATGAAGCGGCCTTGTAGTCCGGTACGACATGTGTACCTTTGGCCTCAATGAAGTATCGTTCTTTGGGCATCAGATCACCAGTGGAGAAATCAGCCCTCTCCCTGAGAAGGTAGAAGTCCTTCAGATATTTCCCAAACCCTAGACAGTCTAAGCACTACGAGTAGTCTTAGGCATGATACACTTTTAACACTGGTTCATGACAGATATCGCCAACACTATTACAGGAGATTGGTTCGCTTCAGAAAGCGCAATTCTGCTACACATAGAATTCCTTATCACATGTTGCTGCTGTCGACTTTCCCATGCCATATAACCATATCCTCTTCTCTACTATTGCCAGTGACGTCACTATCGGTGCACTACTTTAGAAGGTGTTCTGTGTCTTGTCACTCTTATCTGCCTTCTCCAATAGAAAAATTTCGAAATCTGAACCTAGTAAATCTAACATTGACTGCAAATTGCTGTCTGTCACTTCAACAACAAATTAGATCTCACGCCCTCTACCATTCATACAAAATGTTTGCCAATGAGATGAAATACCATTCTTACATGAAAATAAAGAATTCTACTACACGAGATACGTTTTTCTCATGAATATTCAAATATCCTACTCGATCTGCCCCTGTTAAATCCGTGAGTATGTAATGATTAAAGTATAAATTTCTCATTTTCACTATTTTAAACTTGTTACCCCATCCTCTTTTAAACGTTTCACATTGTTTTTTTTTATTACAACATATCATATTATTCCTATAATGATAATACCAATATTCAAAACATAGCAATGTTCCATGGTTATTATAATGGTACTTTCGGTGTAATTAACAAGTTCTCAGAATTCCATACTTTTATACCACAAACATTACAATACAAAGGGTTTTAGACAATGCCTTATTATATTTTCCTTTACAAACGACTACTCAAAGGAGTAGTTGCTGCTTATTTTTTCTTTTTTCCGCTGGTTATCTCTACCCTCCACTACAACAATAATTGGCAGAAGACCCCATTGCTTTCCCAACATTACAAACATACTGTCAGTATTTCTTTTATGTTTAAAGAAAAATCATTAGAGTTTTTAAAATATATCGCTAAAATAATGACCCACAGGGCAGGCAAGCGCAAATCATTATATACTGCTTGACATTACATAGGAGAGGCGATGTTTTTTGTTCTTTGCGAATGAAGTAAGCCACACAGGAGCAAAAAATATTTTACAGACTTTTTTTGCTAAAGTGATTAGTCTCTTTTCCTTTGGATAGCTCGGAAATATTTGTTTTTCTTTTCATTGTCTCAACCACATGGTTCCCAGCCTAGTCTTTTGACAAGTTTGGCACCAAAACAGTTGATTAATCTCTGAAATGAACGTCAAATCTCAACAAAGTATGTTATTTATTACAGGAGGAACATAAATTTTTATTAGAATAAGTTTTCATGACTGGATGTATATATTTACCCGTTTATTCATAAAAAGAACATCTAATAAAGACATTTTCCTAGATGAGAATTCCAAGCATATATTGCGAGTCTGGCCACCCAAAGAAAACTTAGTTCAAAATAAGGAGCAACTTCTAATTATATATCTAAGACTGCTACACATTAACCCATTAAGGCCGTGGTAGACTAAATATTGGTGTAAATAGACCAAAAGCTACATAATTTAAGTTACAACGAATAGCAAACTCAAAAGCCAAAAACATTCACCTTTTTTCTACTGTTATAAAAAAAATTAGATCATTGTCTCAGGTGGATAAAATCTTAAAAAAAATTAAAATTTTGAATTTATTGAGTTGCAGTTACTGCTGGAATTGTGTAAATCTTTGTAACTGGCCCAGAAAGATTCATATCAAAATGTGAAGAAAATTTAATTTGGCTTATCTTTGTGTGAGCTAAATTGTACTTTGTGTTATTTTTTTTTTTTTTGAGACTTTAATCCTTAGAGTGTTAAAGGTTATCATTTTTCATTAAGTATCAACATGAAATGTTGGTGTAGAACTTAATTTCAAGTGAAATAAGTGATTATATACTTTTCATATGTATTTATTTTATTTTTTATCTCAGCCTAAGGCTTTATGCATATATAATATTTCAAGTCAAGTGATTATATAATTCTCAGTGTAACATTTCTTTTGTCCTAAATTAAGTTTTGCTCAGTCTTAATATTTAGAGTGAGTTTTCTTTATGTAAATTCTTTCAAAGTGCTGTAATTTTTATAAAATATATGTATAATTTTTTGTAAAGAGTGTACTATTTCAATCACCAGTGTTTGTTACAGTACTCTCCCGTATTCCAGTTAAAAAATTGAAGTAAGAGGTTGTTTGTTTAGTTCTTAATAACTATTACCGGCTTTTTTTTAGTGCACTTAAGAGACCATTGGATATTCAGTGTTTTTATATATTGCTTTTTGGGAGTTATTTAATTGTCTCAGAGCTCGGGTATTAATATTTTCAAAATAAACGGTTTAATGTAAAAACAAAAAGGTGAGTTTGGAACTCGATAGGCTGCTACAGTAAGCAGATCTTCTAGGAGAAGGACACTCCAAAATCAAACCATTGTTCTCTAGTCTTGGGTAGTGCCATAACCTCTGCACCATGGTCTTCCACTGCTTTGGGTTAGAGTTCTTGAGGGTACACTCGGGGACACTGTTCTCTCTTATTTATCCTCCTCCTGGTTTTGTTAAGTTTTTATAGTTCTTATAGGAAATGTTTATTTTAATATTGTTGCTGTTCTTAAAACAATTAATTTTTCCTTGTTTTCTTTCTTCACTAGGCTGTTTTCCCTGTTGGAGCCCCTGGGCTTATAGCATCCTGCTTCTCCAACTAGGGTTCCAGCTTAGCAAATAATAATAATAATAATAATAATAATAATAATAATAATAATAATAATAATAATAACAATGCATACTTTGCCAACCAATATATATAAATATATATATACACACACACACACACACACACATATATATATATATATATATATATATATATATATGGATATATATATATATATATATATATATATATATATATATAATATATATATATATATATATATATATATATATATATATATATATATATATATATACATATATAAATATATATATATATATATATATATATATATATATATATATACATATATATAAATATATATACATATATATATATATATATATATATATAGATAGATAGATTTATAAATATATATATATATATATATATATATATATATATATATATATATATATATATATATATATATATATATATATATATTATCATATTTGGGTTCCCAGACCACGGGACCATAATATAATAAATTTCTGGTGCCCATATTTTTGGATCGAGTGAGTCTGCTTCAAGTATTGGTAATAACAGGGCTGTGTTTTCGTTAAAGGTTTGAACAATTTAGTGTTGATTTGATTTTGTATACTGTTAGGACAGTTTTGGAGAGGTATTAGATATTGTAAAATACAAGATTGGACAGTTTAATATCGAAGAGTTTTTGAAAAACTTGAAGGTTCGGGAATTGTCAGAAGCTAATGTAACTAAATTTCATTGGCTCACCATTCCAAGGGCATAGGGTGGTCTTACAATGAGTAGGATGATTAAAGACTAAATCAAGTGTCTAGCTTTAGATGTGTTGATAAACTTGGGGAAATTGTCAGTAGAAGATATTGTAGTAGTTCATGAACTGTTGGAGGAGGCTGAAGAAGACTTTGTAGCAAAGCAAGGACCAGTCTACCACAAACTGAAAGATTGAAACAGATAGGGAATCAGAGACTGAGATTTGACAAATTGCAGCAAAGTAGAATTTGATTAAGTTAAAGATGATGCGAGGGAAATGGAAGCATGAATGAGAAGAAGGAAAAAGAGAAGAAGCCAGAGAAGTAGGAAGACATGGGATGAGAATAGAAGAAAAAGAGAAAAAATACGAAAAAGAGACAGAGAACGAGAAGAAAAAGAGAGGGAAGAGACAAGAGAATTTGCATGACACACAAGAGAATTGGAACTGTTGAATGCCAGTGCAAAGTCTACAATGCAGACAGAGGGGAAACCTATTAAGCACTATACCGTGTTTACTGTGATGAACACCCAGAGGTTAATTTCAAAGCTCAAAGAAGAGGCTCTTGACAAATTCTTTGACCATTTTGACGATCGTATCGACAATGCAATGGCCCGAAGATAAATGGTCTGAGTTATTGTAAAGTGTACTCTTTTGGAAAGGTCGCAGTCCTTATCTATCCTTAAGTCAGGAGCAGAGGAAGGAGTATCAAGAAGTGAAGAGGAACATACTATAAGTGCATCATATGACCTCTGAATATTATTATGAAAGGTCCCGAAGTTTGAGGAATGACGAGAAGATTACTTTCCTTAATTACGTTTATAAGATACAACAATGTTTTAATAGATGGACAGAGGCAGCTAAAGGGAGGTACATGGCTGATTTAGAAGAATTGATAGTACTAGAACAATATCTACGAGGAATTCCTAAACATATTCAAACGTACTTGAGAGAAGGAGGTGAGGAGATTTGATCAAGCCGCTTAGCTGAGCGAAGATTATATTATCAGTCGTAAACCTTCTTCAGAAATGAAGTGAACACGTTCAAAATTTATTACAGAAGTAGCATTGATATTGTTCCTTTACAGAATGTGATAGTACCACAGCAACAATTGTCGTATCGTCCTCCTTCAATTATTGTTAAAGACTAGCAGAAGGTTGATATTGTCTGCTGTAAGTGTGACAAGAGAGGACAGGGTGAAGACGAAAATAAACCCAGCTACATTTGCACGATGAAAAGGACAAACCCAAAGAGCGTGGATACCTTTAAATCATATATTTATGAAGGTATGGTAGCAGCAATAGACTGGGGTGAGTGAACCCCGGTCCAATATTGCGCGACACGAGTTGCAACCATAGTAAGGTGAGACAAGGAGTACAGACGTTGGTGGTGCAGTCTCTCACAGGACACTCGGTTATTTTGAAGGGAATAGGAAAATAAGAAGTTACCCCTTTTTGCCATTTGAAACTGTCATGTGAGTTGGTGACAGGTAATTTTGATTTTGCGGTAAAGGATTATTTGGCCGTCGAAGGAGTAGAAGTCCTGCTTGGTAATGAGGTTGGTGGAGCACCGTTTTTGCCTTCTCCCACTATAACGGAGAAACCATTTGAGTATACTCCTATGAATGAACTCGAGAAGGACTACCCGTATCTGTTTCCTTGTTTTGTAACAACAAGGATTATGACGAAGAAAGTACCTGATGAAAAAGGCAAAGAAATCGAAGGAGAAATGAACTTTGAGGAATTTTTTTCCAAAAGGATGGTTCCCTTGAAGGTGTGCAAGAGGAAAACTCCCGAGTAACATCAAGAGAAAAGGAACGACTTACGAGTAGACAAGAAGACAAAGAAGATATGGACCTGGAGGAAATAGAAAACTCAGAGTTAGAAGTAGGAAAAGTTAGGAGTAAAAGGTTAATAGGACTGGAATGAAAAGATGCAACGTTAATAGAGTTATTTTGCTGTGTGGTGGATGAGACGGAGACACGGCAGTCTCTGACCTGTTATTATCTTAAGGATGGTTTGCTTATGAGGAAGCATAGACTCGCCAATATCCCTGAGAATGCTGAATGGGCGATATACCATCAGATATTGATTCCGACACCGTTGAGTAGACAGGTGATCGCCATAGTGCACGAAACGGAACATACATTATAGCGTTAAGGAAGATGAAGGAGATAATTATGAAACACTTTTTCTGGCCTGGCGCGCATAAGGACGTAAGCAAATTTTTACATGCTTGTCACGTATATCAGATGGCTGGAAAGCTAAACGAGTACATTAAGAAAGCTTTTTTACTCCCGATAGAAATGGGAGGAGAACCCTTCAGCAAGGTAAAAATCAACATTGTGGGAACTTTACCAAGGACGAGAAAAGGTCAAGAATATATGAAAACCCTGATGTGTCCAGTGACAAGATACCCTGAAGCCATACCCGCTCGGAACATCAGTCCCCAAAAAATCTCTGAGAAGATACTAGATTTTTTCACTAAGTCTGGTATTCCAGAAATAATTCAAAGTGACTGAGGAACTAATTTAACGTCAAAATTATTTCAGGACAGTGAAACTGTTGGATGTGAATCAACAACTATAAACTACATATCATCTGGAGACCAGAGGTGCAAAAGAGATGTTTCATCAAACTTAGAAAAGTTTGTTAACAAAGTTCTGCAACGAAACGGGGAATAAATGGGATATCGGAATACCGTAGATGTTATTTGATGAACATAACGCTTATCAAGAAAGAATGGGATGGACCTAAAATGGAATGGTATTTGGATGAGAAGTATGATGACTGATTAAAATGTTAGCAGAAAAATGGAAAGACGGACAGGAAACGTATGTAGAATATGTTAAGAATTTGAGGACAAGGATTGGCGAGAGAAGGAAAGTCTTCCTAGAAAACCTTATAACGAGTCAAGAGAAAGTGCAGAAAAGGTTTCATATGACAAGAATGACAGACAGTTTTCAGTAGGACAACAGGTATTGATATTCTTGCCGATAAGGAGATTCCCACCCATCAACAAGTTCCAAGAACCATTAAAGATTTTGGGGACGATCAATGACCTAACCTACGTTACAGGAATCCCAGGAAGTAGGAAAAGACAAAGGAAAGTACATGTTTGCCGACTGAAACGCCACCTAAGCGAAAACGAGACTGAGGCTTTGGAAGTGGGTATGGCAAAAACAATACCGTCCACGGAAGACTACGACGGATGTAAGTTAGAGGCCATAAGTAATGTGAGTAATTCTTCTATCATTCAGAACCTGGAAGAGAAACTATTTCATTTGAATCAGGAGTAACAAGAGGAATTAAGCCGATTAATCAGAAGTTTCCATAAAATTGTCTCGTACATCGTAAAATTAACCAACTTGACGAAGCATGAGATACACCTCAAAAAAATAAAAGGACCATTTAAAGAATGTGAGTATTGACTATCGCCGTATCACTGAGAGTCCATGAGAAAGGGAGTGGACTATTTGTTACAAAACAGATTAGCCAAACAAAGTTCTAGACCTTACAGTTCTCCAAGCTTGTTAGTGAAAAACTGGACTTATTTTTAGGATGTGTACAAACTACCGAAAGTTTATTTTGACCAGTGTGGCCAATAATTTTCCTCTGCTGCTCATTGACCACCTACTCAACAATAAGGACAAGCAAGATTCGTCTCCAAGATTGACTTGTTAAAAGGCTATTATCAAATTCCTTTGGACGAAAATGCAAAAATTGTTATCAGCCTTTATAACCCTATTTGGAATATATATATACACCGTCATGCCTTTTGGCCTAATGAACAGCCCCGCTGCTTTTCAACGAGTAAAGGATAACCTTCTAGTATTGAAAGAAGGAACAGGCATATATCTCGACGATATTGTAGTATATTCATCGACCTAGGAAGAACATCTCTGAATCCTGAAGAAGGTATTTAAAAAGCTCTGAGAAGCACACTTGCCCATTAACCTGGAGAAGAGTGAATTTGGAAAGGAGACAGTTTGGTACTTGGGATTGGAAATAGGAAGAAGACTAATCAATCCGGTAGCCTCTAATGTCGAAAGAATTTGGAAAGCATCACCCCCCATCAGGAAGCAATTACAACATATTTTAGGGATGGCAGGATTCTACCGACGTTTCTGCCCGACATTTTCGGCTATAGTAGCCCCTTTGATAGATATGACTATCCCCAAGAAAAAAATTGTATGGACCAGCTAGTGCCAGGAATCCTTCTACAAGATGAGGGCCTTATTAACTTTGTAACCGATACTGCAAGCACCTGATATCAACAAGTAATTCCTTATCCAAGCGAATGCGTTGGATAATGGGACCAGAAATGTCTTATTGCAAGAAGACGAGGAAGAAATTCTTCATCCTTTTTATTTTATGTCGTCAAAGCTGAAGAATCATCAGCCAGCCTACTTGACAGTTGAAAAGGAACTGCTAGTGTTAGTCGCAGAGATAAAAAAGTTTAAGGTTTCTGTGAATCGACAACAGAATGAGGAGATTATGGTGTATTCGGTATTCGGATCATAATCATTCAATTTTCTTCATGAAGATGAAAAATAATAAAGGATTAACTAGTATGGTATTAATGTGAAGCATATATCGAGTAAAAATAACGTGGTTGCAGATTGTTTATCTCGGGTGTAATCGGTAGATTCAGGCCTGGAATAGAAATCTTTTATGAGAAGAGCTATTTTACGAAGCTGGTCTAGCATAGAATAAATAATTTATTCTTGTATTTTATTCATTTCCTTTGAGTATTCAAGAGGTCTATAGCCAACTCATAAGGTGAATTCTCTCATGAAGGAATAAGTTTGGTATTTAAATTACGTAAGAATTTCGTCGTTTATATCACTGTAGTCGTCAATCATGTCAGTATAAGTAAATTTACTTTATTTTTAAGAATTATCTTTTTATATCACGTATTTTTTTTCATTACCAAGTCTCACATAATTTGATTAAGAGTGTTATATGACCCTAAGAGGTATGAATGAGGTCTTGTGTAGTTTTTCTATTGAGGTATTGTGTCATGTTTGTGAGAAAATAAGCAATTCTTATATTTGCCATGTGTTTTGGAAGGTTCTCAAAAAACCCACTGTAAGTTTTTATCGTTATTTCACTTTCGAGAACAGTAGGTGGGCGGAGCTGTTGAGTGAGAAACTTGCCTTGAAATCAAGGTTCGTCCCCCTGAATTTTTAACTAGGTAGTAACTTTGCCGTCACTAGGCACCTGACACAAGCCACGGGAATTATCTATTTAGAACAATCTAGAAAATACTAGGTCAATATACTTGTTTCCCAGGTATGCGTAGGGCAGAAGATGATCAGCCTATCCTGTGAAGGAGTCAGTATCTTTTCTTTCAAGTTCCTCGAGAGTCTCCTCTCTAGAGTGATTGTGTGCCCAACATATGTTATGTGTCGTGTGTTGAAATATTGCTGCAACTTTGCCAGGAATTTTAACTTCATTGTGTTGTGGTGAGTTCTGTTAATGTGTAAATTTTTGTGCCTGACCTAGGGAGATTTAAAGAAAAGATTGAAATATATTAACTTTTGCTTATTTTTTTGTGAGCTAAACTCGTAGGTTTATCAGCTACTTTATGTAATTTCTTTGAGAGTTTATGTATATATATACCATTATGGCTAAGATACAAGAAGGTGATAGAAAGGCTTCTTTTGTCTTTGTTGGTGATTTTAATGCTCACCATAGGGAGTGGTTAAGTTCTATCTCTCCTACCGATCGCCATGGCTTAAGAGCTTTAGACTTTGCCTCTGAATCAGGCTGTGAGCAAATCATAAATGAAGCTACTCACAGGTCTGGTAATTGCTTGGACCTCGTATACACTGACTCCCCTGGCGTTATAACTAGTAAGGTTGGTTCTCCAGTCGGGACATCTGATCATGCCTTGATTTCATTATTAGTGAAGACTGAGCAGCCTGTCCCTGATATATCATATTCTTGTAAAATTTATATGAAATCCCAAGCAGACTGGAATGGGATTTTACATGATCTTTTGTGCTTGAATTGGTCACAATTATATAATAGTGTAGATCCTGTTGTCCCTTTGAATGAGAATCTAGTCAACATAATTGATAGGCGTATCCCTTCTCGTGTGCTAAGGTATCGAGTGAAGGACAAACCGTGGTTCAATGATGATTGTAGACGTGCTTATTTGGAGAAACAGGAGGCCTATCATCTTTGGAAGGGGAACAGATCAGATTTGACCTGGAACAACTATACTCAGCTTCGAGCTTTTGCTCAGAGAGTTTATGTCTCAACTGAAAAGGAGTACAATTTAACCATAAAAGAAACACTTTCTGGTACAACTCAGGAACATAAATGGTGGTCTACCCTTAAATCTGCACTCTTTGGTGTAGATGCAACAGTTCCTCCTTTACTTAAACCAGATGGCTCAGTCACTCACTGTCCAAAGGAAAAGGCAACCCTTTTGGCTGATGTTTTTGACAGTAAACAGAGTAATGAAAAACTTGAACTTCCTCATTCCTGTTTTCCTGAGGCTAAACTAACTAGTTTAGCTTTTCGATCTCGTGAGATTAAAGCTCTGTTGATGGACCTTGATGCTTATGGAGGTGTAGACCCAAATGGTATTTTTCCTTTGTTTTTTATAAAGACAGCAGATTTCTTAGCTCCAAAGTTATCTGTTATTTTGCGCAAGTTAGCAAGAAGAGGAGCTTTTAGCACTAGTTGGAGAATTGGTAATGTTACTCCTCTATGTAAATGTGTTTGTGGTAGCTCAAGTCCCACTGATTACCGCCCAATTTCCATAACTCCCATATTATCTAAAGTTTTTGAACGTCTCCTGGCAAAACGTCTTAATAGGTTTGCTGAAGGTAATCATCTACTCCCTAGTTTGCAATTTGGTTTTCGTAAAGGCCTTGGAGCATGTGATGCCCTTCTTACAATCTCCAATGCTGTACAGAAATCCCTTGATTGTGGTCGGGAAGTTCGTATGATTGGCCTTGATTTTAGTGCTGCCTTTGACCGTGTTAATCATGAGGCCCTTGTTTTCAAACTGAAACAGTTGGGAGTGGGTGGGTTGTTTCTTAGCATTATTATTGATTTTTTAAGTAATAGATCTCAAAGAGTTGTTGTTGATGGGCACCATAGTGATTATAGGAATGTGATATCCGGTGTTCCACAGGGTAGTGTTCTTGGCCCATTACTTTTCATACTATATACACATGACATGTGGTTTGGCCTAGAAAACAAGCTTGTTGCATATGCAGATGATGCAACTCTCTTTGCATCAATTCCATCCCCTGAATGTAGATCTAGGGTTGGTGAATCCCTTAATAGAGATTTAGCTAGAATTAGTGCATGGTGCAAATTATGGGGTATGAAGTTGAATCCTAACAAAACTCAAAGTATGATTGTAAGTAGGTCAAGGACGGTGGCTCCTCAACATCCGGATCTCAGTATTGATAATGTTTCTTTAAATATGTATGACTCTTTCAAAATTTTAGGTGTGATTCTCGACAGTAAATTTACTTTTGAGAAACATATAAGGTCTCTGTCTTCTTCAATTGCACAAAAAATAGGCTTATTGAGAAAGTCTTTCAAGATTTTCGGTGATCAATCTATTCTGAAGAAGTGTTTTAATTCTTTCATTCTACCTTGTTTTGAGTATTGTTCTCCTGTTTGGTCTTCAGCTGCTGATTCTCATCTTAATTTGTTGGACAGAAACTTACGGTATATTAAATTTCTTATTCCTGATCTAGATATTAATCTCTGGCACCGTCGTTCAATTAGTTCATTATGCATGTTGCATAAGATTTTTCATAACTCTGACCATCCTTTACATTCAGATCTCCCTGGACAATTCTATCCTGTTCGTAATACTAGGCAGGCAGTTAATTCTAATAGCCAGGCCTTCTCCATCACGAGACTCAATACTACGCAGTACTCTAGAAGTTTTATTCCAGCTGTTACCAAGTTGTGGAATGATCTTCCTAATCGGGTGGTTGAATCAGTAGAACTTCAAAAGTTCAAAGTTGGAGCAAATGCTTTTTTGTTGACCAGGCGGACATGAGTCTTTTTATAGTTTATTTATGACATATTTGTTTTTGATGCTGTTAATAGTTTATATATGACATGTCTGTTTTGACGTTGTTACTGTTTTTAGAATGATTTATTGTTAATTTGTTCTCTTCATTAATTTATTTCCTTATTTCCTTTCCTCACTGGGCTATTTTTCCCTGTTGGAGCCCCTGGGCTTATAGCATCTTGCTTTTCCAACTAGGGTTGTAGCTTGGATAGTAATAATAATAATAATAATAATATATATATATATATATATATATATATATATATATATATATATATATATATATATATATATATATATATATATATATATATATATATATATATATGATCTTATGAGGTTTGATTAGTGTAGGGAAAATAGAGTAGTTTAGCAATGATTTACTTTATATTTCATTATTACATTGAAAAGAGGTTAGCCCTCGTATAGACGTAAGTCTATTACGTTAATTAGGTAAGACTATCGTCAAAAATTTCATTATATACTTCATTCAAGTTAGTAATTTTATTATTTTTATTATTATTATTATTATTATTTTTTTAATATTATTTTTATTATTATCATTATTATTATTATCATTTTTATTTTCTAAGATACAACCCTAATTGGAAAGCAGGATGCTATAAGCCAAGGGGCTCCTAAAGGGAAAATAGCCCAGTGAAGAAAGGAAACAAGGAAAAATAAAATATTTGAAATAAAATAACATTAAAATAGATATCTCCTATTTATACTAAAACAAATTTTAACAAAACATGAAGAAGAGCAAAAAGATAGAATAGTGTGTTCGATTGTACCCCGGAGCAAGAGAACTCTAACTAAAGACAATGGAAGATCATGGTACAGAGGCAATGGCACTACCCAAGACTAGAAAACAATGGTTTGATTTTGGAGTGTCCTTTTCCTTGAAGAACTCCTTACCATAGCTAAAGAGTCTCCTCTCTCCTTACTTAGAAGAAAGTGGCCACTGAAAAATTATAGTGCACTAACCCCTTAGGTGAAGGGGAATTTTTAACATTTATGTAATCTCAGTGTTGTCAGGTGTATGAGGCCAGAGAAAAGTATGTAAAGAATAAGCCGAACTGTCTGGTGTATGTGTAGGCAAAGGTAAAATGAGCCGCAACTAGAGGGAAAAATCCAAGGTAGATGTAAATTAATGATATGTTTAGGAATTAACTTTTTATTTCGATTTTTTTTTTTTACAAAGTCTTACGTAAACGGTTTTAAGAGTGTTATGTGAACATATGGAATATGGACAAGTGCTTAGGTAATGTTCTTCTATATTTTTATGAAGTGTTGCATCATGTTTGTCAGATAATACGCCATAAGCAACGTGTTTTGGAAATTTCCCGAAAAACCCAGTGATAGGATGTTATCTTTTTTTTTATAATTCAGGGACAAAGGGTGGGTGGAACTAGCTGAGCTGACAGAGAGTCACCTCACTATGTGTGATAGTTGCCAAAGGAAACCCAGGTTTTGTTTCCTTTTTTGTGAGTAAGAGTTCGAGAGGACAATACTTGGTAGTTTTGACACCTTTGCTCATTCCCCAACGCTTCCCAGTTCTTCGGGAAGTTTCTGGAAGTGCCTAAGTTTTATACATAAAGGCAACCCCCAGGGATAGATATATAAATAGATAATCCTAGCCTTAAGACAGCCATCATCCCCTCTCTCGCTCTCGCACGCAGCTCAGTGTATTAATTTAAAAATGTTCAGTGAAAATTCAATGTTTTGGTTTCACTAGTACTTATAATCATAGTGAGTACTTATAAAAATTCTCAGAGAATTTTTGTAAACGGGCCTGTAGAAAGGTTAGGTATTTTTACTGTGGACTGGTTATATATTTTTCGTTAGGTGTCAAACTTAAATATTGTATTCAGATTTAACGTTAAGTGAAACAGGTGACTATAATTTTCATAAGTGTTATTTCTCTTTCTTAGTCAAAGGTATATTCAGATTTAACATTTTCATGTCAAGAAAATATATAATTTTCAGATAGTGACATTTTAGTTTTAATCTCAATTTTGTTGTGACTTGATATTTCGACTGATTTATTTGCTTATTGTGAATTCTTTCGAAGTCTTGTAATTTATACAGAACCAATTTATTTTTATAAAGATTGTATTATTACTTTCACCATTGTTTGTAATTGTATTCCTCACATCCAATTATGAACTGAAGTTAGACCTATCTGAATATTCATAATAATAATTACCAAATTTTCTTTTAAGTGTACTTAAGAAATCTTTGGATATTCAGAGATTTATATATTGCTTCCTGGGAATTATTAAACTATTTCGGAGGTTATGTAATCATATTTTATAATGTAACAGTTTTAATGTAAATGCAAACAAGTGAGTTTCGAATTCGAGAGGTTGATCAACTGGTCAGTCGTGATACATAGAATATTATACATTTAGTTCCCAGTCACTACCCATAGTATAACATATATTTTGGTTCCCAGACCAGGGAGCCATAATCATACAATCTATTTTTGGTGCCCAGACCTAGGAGTCATCACCGTATAATATATATGCATATATGTATATATATATATATATATATATATATATATATATATATATATATATATATATATATATATATATATATATATATATACAGTATATTGTTGTTATCATTATTATAGTTATTATTACTTGCTAAGCTACAACCCTAGTTGGAAAAGCAGGTGTTATAAGCCCAGGGGCTCCAACAGGGGAAATAGCTCAGTGAAGAAAGAAAAAAAAATTTAAGATGAGCAACAAGACTAAAATAAATATCTCCTATATAAACTATAAAATACTTAAACAAACCAAGTGGAAAAGAAATAACATAGAATAGTGTGCCCAAGTGTACCATCAAGCAAGAGAACTCTAACCAAAAAGACAGTGGAATACCATGGTACAGAGTCTATGGCACTACCCATGATTAGAAAGCAATGGTATGATATTGGAGTGGTCTTGTCCTAGAAGAGATTCTTACCATAGCAAAAGATTCTCTTCTAACCTTAAAAGAGAAAAGTTTCCACTGAAATATTACAGTGAAGTAAGAAGAATTGTTTGGTAATCTAAGTGTTCTCCGGTGTATGAAAACAGAGGAAAATGTTTAAAGAATAGGCCAAACTACTGAGTGTGCGTGTGTGTAGGCAAACAGAAAATGAACCGTAACCAGAGATAAGGATCCAATGTAGTACTGTCTGGCCAATCAAAAAACCCCATAACTTTCTAGTGGTAGTATCTCAACTGGTGGCTAGTGCCCTGTTCAACCTAAAAAATTATAATTAAAGATAATCTAAATAGAATAGTGTGCCCGAGTGTACCCTCAAGCAAGAGAACTGTAACCCTAAAGGGAGGTTGAAGTGCACTGTTTTTTTGTTTTGCTCGATTTCTTTTGATATATATATACTGTATATATGAATACGTATATATATGATATATATATATATATATATATATATATATATATATATATATATATATATATATATATATATATATATATGTGTGTGTGTGTGTGTGTGTGTGTGTGTGTGTGTGTGTCGTGTGTGTGTGTGTGTATTCATGTTTTTGTAACCTTTGATATTTTATAAGAGGAAAAAATATTTGAAGAAGAAATTTAGCTTTTTCAAAAAGCAGGGAAAATTAATTGAAATTCTATTCACATTTTGAATTACAATTTATTACATACCTAATCATTCTTTTTTTTTTTTTTTTTACTTCATTACAGGATGACTCCTGTATTCAATGAATTTGACCGGTGTAAGATCAGACTATGGAAGATCTCCGATGAGGTTATAAGTCCCTTGTTGAGGCTGTTTCTCATCTGGGGAACAGATTGGGAACAGAAAATAAAATTCTTAACTTGCCCAGAGAACAAAAATGTAGAGATAAATAAACTAAAGAGGAAGCTCTATCCAGATCAGCTTAAGACGTTGCAAAAGTATCCTACAGATGTTGCTAAGTGGGATATAACCCTTATTTGTCTCCTTTTAAAACATTGTAAAGGAGTCTTTGCTGGAAAAGATGACACTGCTTGGTCATCAGCAAACGGTAAAGAGCCAGAATGTCTTATCACATGTTTAAAAGACATAAGAAACTCTATAGCTCATGAAGACCTCAATCTAAATCAAAAAGATTTCTTTGACAAAATTGAAGAAATCCGTACACTAATGGAGAGAGCACTTTGCAGTGTTGGCAAAATATGTTCACATGTCAGCCAGACAGAGATTGATGCAAATGTTGCTAATTTCAACAAAAAGCTCAATGAAATAAGAGATGCAGACATTTCGCCAAAGACCCTTGATGAGTACAAGAAGGAATTGTTCTTCTCTGAACAGATAACATTGATAAGGAATAAAGGTGTTCCATTCTTGAAAGATGTCTTGAATCGAAATACAACCATAAATCCACTATCCTTAATAGTGAAAGGAGATGGAAGGCAGTTGCCAGTGAATGAAATATTCACAGAAATAGAACTGAATCAGGATGGAAAGAATGAGGAAGTTTTACTGGAGGACATAATAGATGTAACCTCGGGTTCTGACGATGGAAGTTTTATTTTGCTCAAAGGACATGCAGGAATGGGCAAGAGCACTCTAGTGAAAAAGATAACATCTGATTGGGCCAACCAAAGACCCTCCATCAAAGGCCTCAGCTCCTTTCATCTGCTCTTTTATGCAGAATTAAGAGATATTCTTAATACATTTGATAGGCTTATTGAATGCTCTTTGGGAGAAGAAGTTCATCGCTCATTCAAGGATGGAGACCTTGTTAAAGCTGTCTTAGGACAAAAAACTCTGGTCATCTTGGATGGCTACGATGAGGTCAATAAGAGTTCATCTGGCCTTTTCAACCATATTCTTTCTTTAAACAAACTCTACAGCCAATTAACTGTTATTGTTACGACCAGACCTGAAGCTGAAGAGAAACTGAATGCTCATCTCCAATCCAGAGCTTTGAATGCTGTTCATCTTCGGCTTATAGGAATTAAAGCCAACAAAAGAGAAGAGTTTGTAACCAAATACTTCTTGAGTCTACCCAAAGATTCCCCAGTTTTACAAGAGCTAGATAAACTATTAGAATTCCTTAAGAAAACTGAACACAAAATGAGCATAGTGTGGGAAGTCGCCTATAATCTCTGTCTCTTCACAATTCTTTGGATGTTCAAACCAGATGATGTAAACAGAATCACAACTGAGGCTGAGCTCTACTGGCAGATTTTCCTTCTAATCATCTCCAAATTAGAGGAGCGTTTGCAGAGGAACCCATCTACGTGTGACTTAGATTTAAGTGTCTTGCAACACAAAATAGCTATATTTCTGGAGGAACTCTCTTTGGAATCTCTCAAAGGATTAAAAGATGATTTTATAAATCTTCCCCAATCGGTCTATCAAAGATTGGCTGATCTATGTCTTAGTTTGGGAGTACCAATAGAAGAGTTGGCTGGAGCCTTCCTAAAGAAAGTCACCTCCTTCAACAACTCCTATTACACTTTCCCTCATAAGGGTTTCATGGAGTTCATGGGAGG
This sequence comes from Palaemon carinicauda, assembly GCF_036898095.1. Lineage (NCBI taxonomy): Eukaryota > Metazoa > Arthropoda > Malacostraca > Decapoda > Palaemonidae > Palaemon > Palaemon carinicauda. The sequence continues at coordinate 102,267,317 of NC_090741.1, read as the reverse complement.
TTACAACATCTATAAACAAGTGACCGGCCCAGATGTGGATCTATTGGCAATACAGAAGTGGAGTGATGAATTATCTCAAACCAGCATCCCATTACAAATCCTAACAAAAATGCTTGCTCTCCTAAGGTCAACAAAAACTACATCAGTGACAGACTTTGTGAAAGAGCTGCATGGGGGCTCTCTCCCTGACTCTCTGGAGAAGTATCAAAACCTACTTATCCAGACACTAAGCATTTTCCACGTGGGGGAAGTGGAGGTGCCACTGGCAACCAAGATTGAGACCCTGGAACTCCTGGAGAAGTCAGGATTGAAGGACAAAGACTCCTTCCTGAAAGTCATGCACAATATCAAGTGCGATGACAAACTATCACGTTGGATAGCGCAGAGGTTTTGCTTGATTGATAACAACACTAAAATCACTGACTCATCATTTGAGTCTTACATCGCCCTCCTTGCAGCCACTGATCCTCCTCTCCCAAACAGAGATGAAATTGGAATTTTTATAGACCTCAAAGAAAGTATCTCCGGCTTCGAGGTACTAACCAAACATCTCTTGCGACACCAGGTTTACCCAAGAGAAATATCCCTTCATCACAGCTTTAGAGAATTTACGTCTATTAACGCAGAGGAAACAGAGTCAATCAAAAGTCTACTCAGCAAAGGGTAAGTTTTGCCTTTTCCTTTGCTTTTCTGACAGTTATTCTGAATATCAGCCTACTTCTTAACTAACATCATCAAATATTTTTATGAAAAAGATAGTGATACATACATAAACACACGCACACACACACACCCACACACACACACACACACATATATATATATATATATATATATATATATATATATATATATATATATATATATATATATATATATATATACTATATATATATATATATACATATATATATATATATGTATGTATATATATATATATATATATATATATATATATATATATATATATATATATATATATATAAATATATATATATATACATATATGTATGTATGTATGTATGTTAAGCCTACTTTTAAAGAGAAATGAAGACAGACATGAATAATTAGGCTACAAACTTTAACACAATCCTCAATTTGAGTCTCATAGTCTATATCCTTTATATTACCAGTATCATCATCATCATCATCATCATCATCATCACAGTCATCATTAGATTCATTATAAAAAAAGTCTCAAATTTACTTTCCTTCTCATTTATAGATGATATAAATTTCAATATTCCACCAAATTATTCCTTTTTACTTTTCATTCTTATCATCATCATCATCATCATCATTATCATCGTCATCGTCTCCTTAATCATCTTAATCATCATCATCATTCCACTTAATAAAATTCCCGATCGAATCTAATAATTATTTCTTTCTTTTCTTCTCTTTGGAACAGTTGTGAGATTTACAAAGGCATCTGGAACCCAACGTTTCAAATCCCTCCAAATGTGAATGGACTGAGAGTGAGGCTTCCGGACCAAGTCAGCCTCGACGCCTTCTGTCGATCTTTGCAAAAGACAAAAGAGATTCAATATTTAGGTGAGTTAAAATAAAGGATGACAGATTTTCTGTCTTCCTTTCCTCTGAGGGACTTTATGATATTTCGCCTTCTTCCCCTTATCCCATTCCTGTCATTCGTTCTGTTAATATCGTTATTATCATTATTTCTATTATTGTAACTATCATTATTATTATCATTATTGCTCTATATATTGAGAATTTTATATTCAAGGCTCAATCAAGTATCTTTTTTTTCTTAAATAGGACAATATTGTTTTCATCTGATTTGAAGTAATTTAAAAGCTTTCGATGCTGAGTTTTCATTTATTTCCTTTCTTATATAAAAAGGAAATGATTCAGTTCAAAGGTAACATCACTACATCACTATAGTCACTATTGATTTCACAAATAATGATATTAATGATGGTGACTAATGAATAGTAATGATCATGATGGTAATGAAGTGGAAACTAGAATCGGGAACAGACTGTGATTATGATAGTCTCTCAAGGCTACGCCTGACTCCGCCTCCTTTCTGCGCTGATTGGTTCTCTACAAAAATGTGGGCGGAGTCATTCGATCTCAACAACCAATCACCGAAAGGGACGTGAAAAGTATTATCTCGACCAATAATATTGCGATATTCCAATAAAACTGTGTTATTATTGGCTAAGTTTCTGTATACGGTGCCCTATACGAGTGTATCATGAGGAGACTGATGTCATCCCATAAGACAATAGAAGCTACTATGCTCTCGTGCACACACATTGACTCACACACACATTAACTAACGCACACAAGGATATTGACTCACGCACGCACACAGATTAACTCGCACACACACATTGACTCACGCACGCACACAGATTAACTCGCACACACACATCAACGCAAACCCATAGCTTCTAACTTTAGTAGTTTCGTCTAAATTCGTTGTTTCAGTTATCATTATTCCCATTTGGTCTTTTCCTTTAAAATCTTACGGAAGAAACAGATAGAAATTGATTGGTTGTAATTTTTATTTTCCTCAAAGTTGTTGTTGTTGTTGTTTTTCTTCTTCTTCTTCTTCTTCTTCTTCTTTTTAAACCTTTTTCTCTTTCAGATATTCACTTTAGTGTCAAGGATGTCAGCAGCGTCAGTCACCCAATTCCTTTCTTGATGAGGGATCCATATATCAATGTCTTTGTCAGCGATGTCCAGGAAGAAGACATCGAGAAGGTTGGGGACATCCTTCGGGCATTGCAACCACAGGATGCAAGGAGGTGAGGAGACATCATTCCTTAAGCGAGAGAGAGAGAGAGAGGAGAAGAGAAGAGAGAGAGAGAGAGAGAGGAGAGAGAGAGAGAGACGATATAATTATTTTATTAATTTTTTTAACAGAAAAATTTATTTGAAATAAGACTTTAAATCGACATCAGATTTGGAGAAAGAAAAATCTCATAGGCCTATTAATAGAAATAGTCAATTATTAATTATTATAGAAATAGAAATAAGTTTATCAATTTGTACACTTTTCAAAAGTTACTTAAAGGTTTATTCTAATTTTCAATTCATATCCTATTTGGGATCATTAAAAATTAATTGCAATACTGTGTACGTGAAGGTGCGTGTGTGTGTGTGTTTGTGTGTGTGTGTGTGTGTGTGTGTCTGGAGGCACTTGTTTATCTTAACAAAACAAGATGTCAATAAAACAATAATTAAGATTATGATTGACACCATTTCCTTTTCCTTTCATTTCATGCGATTTTTCTTCTTTTCCTTCTTCTTCTTCCCAACAGATCCTTCTTTTCAATCTGCTTTCCTCGGTGTTCCAAGAAGAGGAGGAGTCCTCGGGATTTCCTCCTCCCAATGATGAATTCCTTGAAGGGAGTGAGGGTGAGAGACTTCATCTGTTTCCCAGAAGATGAACGACCAGATGACGAAGCCTTACTTAGAGAGATGCGTCATAAGGCAAATGAATCCACCGGTTGTGGGGATGTTGAATGGTGAGTTTGCTTCTTCTTTTTCTTTTCCTTCTTCATCTGTATTGTACGATTTCTCTCTCTCTCTCTCTCTCTCTCTCTCTCTCTCTCTCTCTCTCTCTCTCTCTCTCTCTCTCTCTCTCTCTCTCTTTTAACATTCCTCTTAAGCCTTTCAGCAGACCATAGGCCTAAAAAAGTAATCTATATTATTAGGTCCGGTAATTTTTCATATCGTGGGTCTTATTTTTTATGGTCTTCATGGTATTTAGGCAGCACCTCTCTCTCTCTCTCTCTCTCTCTCCTCTCTCTCTCTCTCTCTCTCTCTCTCTCTCTCTCTCTCTCCTTTAAGCAGACCATGGGCCTAAAAAACTGGTTCATTCTATAAAATCTGGTAATTCTTTTTATATCATAGGTCTAATTGTTAATGGTCATCACGCTATTCAGGCATCATCATTCTCTCTCTCTCTCTCTCTCTCTCTCTCTCTCTCTCTCTCTCTCTCTCTCTCTACGTTCTAAACCTTTCAGCAGGTGATGAGCCTAGATAACTGATCTGTATTCATTATAAGCCAAGTTTCCAAACTATTTTTCTTTTGGTTTTGGTCTATGATTTGTTTCTTATTAGTTTTTTTCTTTTCCTCATTCGATCACTTGATATTCCTTTTTATCTTCATTAATGGAATCAGAGACATTTCCAGAGAATGTCGTTGTGTGGATGATAGAGAGGTGTTGATGTGTAGAGCAATTTCCACCTCATTATTATCTTCACTTTTTCTTATTATTCTGCTCATTATCATTTGATTAGAATATCTGATTATGTTTGTTTGAATATCATTATTTATGTTTCCCTCCAATTCTTTTCACACCTCCTTCAATTCGCAACATATTCATCTTCCTCCTTTCTTTCACTCTGAATATTATTTCTTTCTCTTTAGAACAAAGATTTCCCTCACCATATCCTGTGCTATTTTTCGTTGGCTTTTGTGCTAAGTCATTGTAAAAAACCAAAGTCTATTTCATAATGGTGTTTTCTTCTTTGCTCGGTAGGGAGACTGATGCACAGATGTTCCATATATAATTCTAATAGAGAGAAAATGATGACGATCCCTGAGGCGACAACTAAACAGAAGAAGAAGAACTTCAATATCATCTGACCCTTTTGTTGTCAAACAAATGTCTCAAAATGTTGATCACTAAATTCTAATTCATAAATTGTCACTAAATGATTCAGGTTTAACTAACTTTTTATGATGATTTGATTATAAAAAACCCTTTCAGATCATAAAGGTAATTTTTTAATAGTAATGTGATAATATATATATATATATATATATATATATATATATATATATATATATATATATATATATATATATATATATATATAGATATATTCAATTGTTAGGGAACAATTAATATCTTTTCACAAAAAACTATTGTTTTTGGAAACTTTTATTGTGTTCATTCCACTGTTGGTTCTCTTTTCTTATATATATATATATATATATATATATATATATATATATATATATATATATATATATATATATATATATATATATATATATATATATATATATATATATATATATATATATTCAGAACTTTTCATTTGTTCAATCACTTCAATATGATTAATATTTTAATTAACAAATTAGCGTATGACTTATATAATGACATATTCTTATCAAAATATTGCAAGTGTTGTATGTGCTAAGATTCACTCTAAACATTGTCTATTATCTATTCATGTAAACAAAATCTATTTAAGTGATCTTGACGGAGATGGTTGAGCTAATGGTAGGTAATATGTAATAGTGGAGCTCATCATGAATAAATCTGTGAATAATAAAAATTGTGTTTTCATCACCTTTATATTTTTATTCATTTTATACTAATCTCCATTGATAATGTCATATGATATGTCCCTAATATTCCCTCTAAGTTCTGGACGGAATTTGTTCCAAGAAACTTGAGAGTTTAAGTCTGTAGAGCAAAAGCTCTTCAGGAAAGACTCTCTCTCTCTCTCTCTCTCTCTCTCTCTCTCTCTCTCTCTCTCTCTCTCTCTCTCTCTCTCTCTCTCTCTCTCTCTCTTTCTTTTAAGGAGACCATGGGCCTAAATAACTGATTATTTCTATAAAATCTGTTTTTTTTATATCATAGGTCTAAATGTTAATGGTCATCACGCTTCTCTCTCTCTCTCTCTCTCTCTCTCTCTCTCTCTCTCTCTCTCTCTCTCTCTCTCTCTCTCCTAGGGAGGTGAACAAAGACAATATCCTTACAAAGTCCTTCAAAGGAACAAAACCCGGCAATAAGAAAAAAAAAAAAAAAAAGAATATCTCAATACCAGTCCGACAGGTGAGTTCTTTGTGAAATCTCTTTTTCTATATATGGTTATTTGAAACATCAAAGTAAACTTATCAGAAGTAAATCTTTTTCTGTGAACTTACTTGTGAATATGAATCTGCTTTGCTGCTCAAGAATAATATCATTATTATTTCTCCATTTAATGATCAGAGTAAAGGAACATCACACAGAGGTATTTATTGCAGAGATTATGTCATTAGTAAAACAATTGGAATTTGTAATGCCCTCATATACTGATGCTATTTTCAATTGCAGATCAGATGGACTGGTAGGCAAAAGACTGACTGGCTGACTGACTGGTGCACAGGGAGATTGTTCATTGTCATCTGCTGGACCTAAGAAAAGCGGATATGTTAGACCAGCGTCTGTCAGACCCATTGAGTCAACATCTGATCAGAAGAGAAGGAACACAGAGCTGAAGGACATTGAATAAGAGAGACATAAGATGATGTAGGATTTTTAGGGTAAGAATTTTGAGTTATTTCTTTTTAATGAATTGTATAAAATGGATATGATAAGGAGTTACTACTTTTAAAGAATTGAATGAAAAGAGTAATATTTGTAGTTACGGTTCCTAAAGAAATGAACAGAAAGAGTAATATTTCAAGTAATATTTCTAATACAATTAATGAGAAGAGTAACGTAAACATTCATTACTTTTATTCACATTGATTATAAATCTAAAATAAATTTATACAATTACACTTGTTTTAAATCTCTGCACATTTGGGTACGTTTTTCACATTAAGCAATATCAAATTTGATTCTGTTCAAAGTATTTTATTTTATATATCTGCATGAAATAGACAAAGGTAGAATACATCGGGTGATTCTCTCTTCTTCTCATACAGACAGACAGAAAGAATGAGAGGGAGGAACACAGGAGTAATTATGACCAAATGTCTACAATAATTTCAGATTGTGGTTCCTTTTTCTGTTTTGTCTTTAATTAGTTACTTTTCACAGGGACAAGTAAACATTGTTCTGGGTTTTCAGACAACCCATTATTATTTTTAGATAATTATAGCAAAAGGTAACCATATATATAGGTATTGTATTTATTTAATCAATTTAGCATTGATCCTTAATCTACAGGTAGTTACTAGTTTTGTTTTCCAAAGTATATTTTTTGTATGTTTGTATATTCTCCTTTTAGTGCTTGCATCAGCTAGTCCTGCCTCGCAAAGTCCTGGGCTACACCTTCCCGGGGTTTCAGAGGACAGGACCGACAAGGGAAGCTCCAAACGAGGCCTCGCAGAACTGTGTGAATGATTTACTCACTCTGACTATGGCGGCTCTCCTCATCTAGGGCTTTTACTTTGGAGGATGGGCACTCTGCATCCATCAAGCACATGAGCGGGAGGGGCAAGCTTCTGTTAACGGCTTTGCAGACATTATCTGCATTCTGGACCCAGAATCTGACATCAGGGTGCAGCTCCCACAAAGGTCTATATTGCTCATCTCAGATTGATGGCGGTAAGTACCAGAAGTAGTCGTTCCTTAACTTTGGTCTTCTTTAGAGTCATCTTCCTCTTCTTTGTATAGTCTCATGTCTACAACTCCTTTATTTTACCATTTTTTATATCAGGTACTTAGTCAAGACAAAATTATATTTATCAGAAGTAAATAAGTTTCAATAAACTTACCTATTAAGTGTCTTATGTGTAACTTCAATCCTGTATAAAATTATATTTAATATTAAATCTATCTGCTTTGCCACTACAAAATCTTATTAATTTAGTTGATCAATCTTGTTTGGAAATTTAGGATCAGCAAGATTTCTGTTGCAGAGATTTTATCTTTTGCAATGCGCTTGAACTCTGTGATTGATGCTGTTTCCTTTCACAGATCAGATGTACTGGTACAAAAAAGGAGACTGACTGACTGGCTGACTGATACACCGGGATATTGTTCATCATCATATGTTGGACTCAAGAGAAGTGGACATGTTAGACCATCTTCAGTCAAAGCCCTTGAGTCAACTTCTGGTGAGAAGAGAAGGAACATATAATATTGGCGGACATTGGAGAAGGAAAAAAAGTTGAGGTATGATTTTAAGGAAATACTTTGGAGTTTCTCCAAATGAATTGAAGGAGAAAAATAAAACTTGCATTGATTGTTAATAAAGAATTGAATGCAAAGAATAAAATCATTTTCTTTTGGAAATTCTTTAAAAAGTTTTCTATAGTCATTATTATTATTACCATTATTGTTGTCATTACTGTTATTTATGATGAAGAATATTTTTGTGGAGAATCTACTACATTAGAATAATTCTCAAACCTTTTAATATTTCTTGTACTTAATTTATATTAATGTTTACTCTGTTTCTTTTATTTGGAAGTAGAAGTAATTCTCTTCATCAAATCAGCAGAAAAAAAGGGGAAAGAGGTTGGATGTCTCACTCCTGCAGTACAGACAGACAGACAGATATGCAGAGAGGAACACACAAGTAATTATCAACAATAATTCCATTCCTCTCTTTCTCCAAATGTCTATAAACAATTACAACTTGAAGTGTTTATTCTATTTTGTCCTAAATTATTCTGTTGTTTCTGTTTCAGAGACAAAAGTAAACATTGATTTAGTTTTCAAACATTCAACTTTTGTCTTTAGAAAATCATTAGAAATTAATAATTTCTAATAGGTTTATTATATGGATTTTACTAAATTGGTTTATCTTTAGTTATTAAGTATGATGCATTTAACATATATTTAAAAAAAAGAGAGATTAGTTTTATGTTTAAAGTATGATTTCAGGAGAATTATTTGATGAATTCCTTTTTTGGAAATTCGTCCATTTCTGGCAATGGCGCTTGCATCAGCTTTCTGGTGAGAGGTCGTTCTAATACGTCAACTTTTAGGGGGATTTTATTCAGGAATCTGGGCAGTGTGCATACAGCTAGTGAAAAGAGTTTGTCTAAAGGCATTTTGAGATATCTTTCCTAAGAGCTGCAAAACTGCATGAGACTGTGAATGGTCGGAAATATATTCTGACAACAGGGAGCAAAAATAAAATAGGACACCTCCCAGTGTCTTCATCCCTTAAATCTTAGATTATATCGATAGCGGTGAGTACCAGACTCACTTATTCTTCAACTCTATCCTTTTCTAAAGTAATTCTTTGCAAAATTCCTCTCAATTCAATTACTCAAATATTTTGCTCAAGATTGTGTCATTAGGCAATTGATATTTCTCCTTTTTTCGTCTTGGTTAATATTTTTGAATCATAAGACTTAGAATGATGAAGCCAATTGATTCTGAATTGTATTTTTGAATGTAATGAATATTTTGATTATTGAAATAAACATGGAATTTTTCCCTTTTAAAAATTATTCTCTCATACAGATAACCGGAAAGCTGAAAGATGCAACCCTTTATTTACTATCCGTCCCTTCAATTGCTATTTCATATCCGTCGTGAGAAGTCTCTATCCTTGGGATTATTCACTTGCAGGTTCACATCTGGTTTTCTCTGCGGACAAGATATATTTCTCTCCTTGAGAAACAAGACGAGGAAATCTTCATCCCAACAAATCCTCCTGAATCCGCTTGAGTGATCATTGCAGCCTCTTGGTTGATCGGAACTCGAAAGAACTCAAAGGATCAGCAGTTTGGTCACCGTCTTAAGGTAAGTGTCATCGGTGCTTAACCCTTGATCAACAGACAAGTGAAGTGACCCAAGTAATGGATTAATGGTTGAGGTAATACATTAAAGGGATTATTCAATAGGCAGTACAAAATTCATAGCATTTGAAGGAATTAGTCTATAATGATACAAAAAAAAATGGTGACATCTGAACATATAAACAAATAATAATAATAATAATAATAATAATAATAATAATAATAATAATAATAATAATAATAATAATAATAATAATAATAATAATAATAATAATGATAATACTACTACTACTACTACTACTACTACTACTACTACTACTACTACTACTACTACTACTAATAATAATAATAATAATAATAATAATAATAATAAACACGAGAAAAAAGAAGGTTTCATATGAATTATTATGTTGAAGAAGAGTTTTAACTCTTTTGGTTTTGCTATCATATCATTTAATCTTTTCAACTGGTTTTGTTCTGTCCTGAACCCTTTATGTAATGTTGGCTCATAAAAATGACAGAATATGGTTTGATATTGAATGTAATAGAAAAACATCAACATATGAGAGGATAAATAATTTCATACTATCTCAAAAAGAGTATTTTTTTTCTATTTTCTTCCCTTCCATCGTAGTTTTTTCTTTAGTTAAGCTTTTGGCTTTGTTTGAAACATTCTCTCTCTCTGTAAGTAGTAACAGCCTGTATCTCCTCATACAGTGTGGCACAGCCAAGTCCTCAGATATCAAATCAGCAAAGCAGCTGAATCACATCAAGAGTAGTAATGTGTCATTTGGTGACACCCCCATTGTTTCAAGTATCACCTGAACTGTAGCCCCAAATCAATTAGAACTGTGATGGGTGTGAATGTCATAACCCAATCTGTAGCTGCATCAATATATGTCTCTGTTGCTGCTCAAGATTCTGATAAGTAAACAAGTATTTTTTTCCCTGAAATGTAGTACCTACTATGTTTATTTCATTCACTGCACATACACTCATTCCATGATAAAATGAGTTAATGTGTAAAGATATAAAACTGATCTTCGTAACTGCAAATTTGCCCTCAGTGAGTGTACAGAATTGATTATTTTCAACATTAACTTGCAACAATAGCCTTTATGAGAAATATATTGATGTGGTTGACAAAACTGTAAATTAATCTTGTATCTAACATTCATGTATTTAACTTTTTCTTCCTAAAGTGGAATATAAAATAAGTGAACCCTTGAAGCATACCCCTCATGGAGATGGTAGCCCAAAGTACACGATGAACAGTGAACTTAGTTATTTTACCATTTTTTAAATATTATCATTTAATTCTAAGGAATAAAGAAAATGCACTTTGGTACTAAACTGTCATATCACTGTACATTTCACCACCTTTTCCAGTCTCTTTTTCCCTCGACTTGCACACGCACACTTTCAACAAAAGTTCCCGTTCTATCATGTATCACTCCATAGAG
>NC_090741.1:102246388-102251388 GCF_036898095.1 Palaemon carinicauda | reverse complement strand
TAAACATTCACATATCAAAATATATAAAATTTTACCCAGCTATATTGTTACTAGTTTTTACTAGTTGAAGTTTTTGATAGAGATTATATTGATAATCTATTGCCATTATTTGACATAACTGAGTTTGTAAAAGCAGACTGACTCCCATTCATAACAAGAGAAGAGATTTTAGGAGACCGAATTTATCTGTGTGTGATTAATAAATGTTTTTTCTTTTTTACTAATGCAGATGCATTGAAATAAAAAAAATATTCTCCTTCCACGATTTCGACAAATTTCAGTAAAAAATAATATATAATTCACTCATATATTATTTGATATCCTCAAATTACTAAGGGTTATAATACACAAAAGAGAGAAAAATATCTGGGAATTCGATATTGTAACTTTTTAATAAAATAAAACTTTCTATAAAATATTACTTAATATCATAAAATTACAAAGGATTATCACACATTGAAAAGAGTAAAAATTTCTCAGAAAACTTTTATAATTGAAAAACTTAAAATAACGTTTATGACCATTAGAGTCCTTCGTGTTAAAACCAAGTGAACAATGAAACTCGGGAACGTTGCTGCAGGTAAACAAATCAACATTTTTTTCATTGACCGTCTTGATAAACTTCTTCATTCTATGTGACCTGACCTCTTGCCAAGGCCCTCCAAAATCTCCTGCCATATCCACCAAGTACGGACAGCTCCGTGGCTTCTACCGGCAGGTAACTGACGACAAATTACAGGTAGCAACTTACCTGGGTATCCCATACGCCACGCCGCCCATAGGAGCCAACCGCTTCAGCCCGACGCGGGCGCTATCGCTATGGGTGGGCGTTCATGAAGCAACCCACTTCGGTCCTTCATGTCCGCAGTGATTCCCAGATCTGTCTAATGAGACAGAGGCCCTCACTAGGATGACGAAGGACAGGTACGACCGTCTGAGAAAGTACCAGCCATTGTTGAAGAGACAGAGTGAGGATTGTCTCTACTTGAATATCTACGTCCCTCCTAAAGGTCAGACTCATCTATGTTTATTTATTTAATTTATTCATCAATTTACTCAATGTATTAGTTGTTCAAATACCCAGCCATCTACATATCCCATAGGGTATCATTTATTCATTTATTTATTTATTATTATCTCAATGGTAACCCCATTTTAAAGACTGGATCACTATTCCTCTGATAACTAGATAAGAATCATCCTCACTGACAGGCATTTCTTCCCTCTCTAAGTGTAGATACCTTAACATAGTGATAGGGTTTGTTAAACGACATGCTCAGTAAGGATATACTAGCCAGGGTCAAAATACTAGGTTGGTTTCCTGTAAGGGGTAATGATAACACCTCCCCTACCACCAATCCCCACTGGCCATCGTGAATGAGGACATGTATAAGGCTATGTTTTCACTATGTTCCCAGCGGTCCCGGCAACCCCGTTTGGGGCCACCGTGAACAAAACGGGATGGACATGAAAAAACGTTATACAACTCTGTGGAATAGGATTGCCAAACGTGACGGGCCCTGACTGGCGTGGATGCCGGCTAAAAATATATGCTATGTTTTCACTATGTATCCGGCGGCCCTGGCAACCCCGTTTCGGGCCACCGTGAACAAAACGAATGGACGCGAAAAAACGTTATACAACTCTGTGGAGCGGGATTGGCAAACGTGACAGGCTCTGACTGGCGTGGATGCCGGGTAAAAATATTTGCTATGTTTTCACTATGTTTCTGGCGGTCCTGGCAACCCCGTTTCGGGCCACCGTGAACAAAACGGGATGGACGCGAAAAAACGTTATACAACTCTGTGGAACGGGATTGGCAAACGTGACAGGTCCTGACTGCCGGGACTGCCGGGGCAAATTTTTTGACAGTTTAAAATTTTTAGCCGGTATCCATGGCAGTCAGGGCCTGTCAGGTTTGCCAATCCCGTTCCACAGAGTTATATAACGTTTTTTCGCGTCCATCCCGTTTTGTTCACGGTGGCCCGAAACGGGGGTTGCCAGAACCACCGGAAACATAGTGAAAACATAGCATATATTTTTAGCCGGCATCCACGCCAGTCAGAGCCTGTCACGTTTGCCAATCCCGCTCCACATAGTTGTATAACGTTTTATCGCGTCCATCCCGTTTTGTTCATGGTGGCCCGAAACGGGGTTGCCAGGGCCGCCGGAAACATAGTGAAAACGTAGCATATATTTTTAGCCGGCATCCACGCCAGTCAGGGCCTGCCACATTTGCCAATCCCGCTCTACAGAGTTGTATAACGTTTTTTTCGCGTCCATTCGTTTTGTTCACTGTGGCCCGAAATGGGATTGCCAGAACTGCCGGAAACATAGTGAAAACATAGCATATATTTTTAGCCGGCATCCACGCCAGTGAGAGCCTGTCACGTTTGCCAATCCCGCTCCACAGAGTTGTATAACGTTTTATCGCGTCCATTCGTTTTGTTCACGGTGGCCCAAAACGGGGTTGCCAGGGCCGCTGGAAACATAGTGAAAACATAGCATATATTTTTAGCCGGCATCCACACCAGTCAGAGCCTGTCACGTTTGCCAATCCCGCTCCACAGAGTTGTATAACGTTTTTTTGCGTCCATTCGTCTTGTTCACGGTGGCCCCAAACGGGGTTTCCGGGACCGCCGGGAACATAGTGAAAACGTAACCTAAGGACGCTATCCTGAAGTGGCCTAGAAACGGTTGGATTTGTTGTTGTTGTTGTTGTTGCTGTTGTGTCATCTCCATGGCACCTTGAATATAAAGAATGGTAGTAGGTTGGCCAGGGCACAAACCACCCATTGAGATCCTACTGCTAGAGAGTTATGGGGTATTTTGACTGGCCAGACAGTACTACATTGGATCTTTGTCTCTGGTTACAAGTAATTTTTCCTTTGCCTACGCACACACACAAACCGAATAGTCTTGCCTATTTTTTTACATATTCTCCTCTGTCCTCATACACCTGACAATATTCCTCACCAAACGTGTTATTGCACGTTAATAGTTCAGTGCCCAATTTCCTCTTGGTAAAGGAAAAAGAGACTCTTTAGTTATGGTAAGCAGCTCTTCTAGGAAAAGGACACTCCAAAATCAAACCATTGTTCTCTAGTCTTGGGTAGTGCCATAGCCTCTGTACTATGGTTTTCCACTGTCTTTGGTTAGAGTTCTCTTCCTTGAGGGTACACTCGGGCACACTATTCCATCTTATTTCTCTTACTCTAGTTTTGCTAAGGCTTTTATAGTTTATATAAGCGATATTTATTTCAATGATGTTACTCTTCTTAGAATATTTTATTTTTTCCTTGTTTCCTTTCCTCACTGGGCTATTTTTCTTGTTGGAGCCCCTGGGCTTATAGCTTCCTGCTTCTCCAACTAGGGTTGTAGCTTAGCAAGTAATAATAATAATAATAATAATAATAATAATAATAATAATAATAATAATAATAATAATAATGTTTCAACTCCAATATGAAATTAAATAGAAATAGAACCTGTTTCTGCTGACGAATATAATTTTCGAATTTTTGGGAATGAGCTATGAACCAAATGTGCACCTTTTGATAACAAGAACTGAATGTAATATTATATATATACTCTCTGTCCAATCTATTGGGAGATATATTCAGAATTAGATTGATTAAATTAGTTGATTATATCCTATAATTTTTTCGGTCTCCAAATTCCATAGAGTATTTATTTCTTGATTAAGTGTTTTAAATATACATATGAGTATATATATATATATATATATATATGTATATATATATGTATATATATATATATATATACGTATATATATATATATATATATGTATATGGTTACACACACACACACGCACACACACACATATATATATATATATATATATGTATATATATATATATATGCGAGTGTGTGTGTGTGTATAGTGAAATTGTACGTGCTAATACCATAGTACATCACACCATTGAATATGTAACAAAACTTCTCAAATTCTATTATTCATTCACAAGTGTGTACATCTTCCACCAACCGCGTAATACCACTCTCCCTTTCTTCTTGAACCTTCAATTACCCTTCGCTTTAACTTCACATGCCCCTTCACCCCTTTACAAAAACTCCCCCCAGCCCTTCAATTGGCCTTCCCTTTCCACGCTCTTCAAGTAAATGGTTTTTAAGTCTTCATGAAGCGAATTCTTTTCAGTAAGCGTTTAACTTTCCCTGATATTATTAAGGATTTTGGGTTCATACCTTCTAAGAGAGAGAGAGAGAGAGAGAGAGAGAGAGAGAGAGAGAGAGATGAGAAGGATCATACTGTTATCCTATTAAATCTTGTCTTTGCCTTGACTAATCTCTTGACATTAATCTCGATTTGGAGGAAGTTATTCATTTTGAAATAATGGGCGAGTTCCAAACTTTATTAAGTTGAAACAGAATTGCAATATAAGATGAAGATTATTCTGAGAGATTGCTATTACTTTCTCTCTCTCTCTCTCTCTCTCTCTCTCTCTCTCTCTCTCTCTCTTTATAATACTTAGCTACATAATCAATATTCAATTTTCAATCTTCAGAACCCTTATGGTATTCTTTTAGTAAGATACTCAAATACTATATATTTCATAGTTTAAAGATATTAACACAAAAAACAGACAAAAAATGTTTAATTTTCTCTTGAACACAGAAAAACACATACATGTATGTATATACATACATATATATATATATATATATACATATATATATATATATATATATATATACATATATATATATCTATATATATATATATATATCATAATAGGCTCAGCATTATTTGAGATCATTTCTGAATAGATAGCTGGGGCATTTAAATTCATTACACGTCTATCATATCTAGTGACCAGTGATTTAATTGAAATATTAAATAACGGAACCCACCCACCATCTGTCATTGCTAGTGGCAGTAATTGGCCTGGCTAAATTGGTTACTGGTTTTGACGAACAGGGTAAATTGGTCTATGAATTGGTGTAGAATACACAGAGT
>NC_090741.1:102228255-102233255 GCF_036898095.1 Palaemon carinicauda | reverse complement strand
AAGAAAATAACTTATTGACTACGCCAAAAATAACATAAGGATCAACATACGAAGCAAATATAGTAATATCCCCATGAATTCTCAAGTGGAGCGGTGGGCACAGGTTAGCAGAGCAGGAATATTTACAAGACTAACCTATTATTAGACTAAACCTACACAACCGACTACAAAAATATAAATCGACCACGATGTGGTTATTACCTCAACCAAGGTCACCACTCATACACCAGCCTGTAGCGCCTAAAAAATGGCCGTGCTGTGCTACCGACTCGTGAGCCCGTGACTTGGTTAAATTATTCTAAAAACACAAATATCAGTTAAACAAAAATAAGGACAAAAACCTTAATAGATTAACCTCAACTCAGTCTAGGGTACTACTCATACACCAGCCTGTAGCGCCTAAAAAACGGCTGTGTTATGCTACAGACCCGTGAGCCCATGACCCATCTAAGCTATGTAAAGATAAACAAAACAAAAAACAGGCACAAGACCTTATATGATTTGCAACACTCACTATTGTGACACTTCACAACACTTTCCAAAAATGCCTCTTCTCACTCCAGAGCGCGTCCACATACTAAACGGGTTTGGGCCTTAAATTCACACATCATTAATGGACATACACAAGACAATGGTAACACCTTAAAATTAACCTCCACCAACAATACACACTAAAGTAAACAGAAATCAAAAGTACCATTAACCACTCTTAATCAAAGACGACACTGAAGAAAAACCTGCAAATCAAGACATTTAACATCTTAATCCTAATTACTTAATCTCAAATCAGTCACTGATGCGTGACAGTGCATCAGCAACAACATTACTTTTGCCTGGAATGTGTGAAAAGCTAAAATTCCACTCCTGAAGCAGGAGGCTCCAACGCATCAACCGTTGATTTCTATTCTTAAACCTGTTCAAGAAAACCAACGGATTATGATCCGTTAATATTTTAATCGGAGTCCCCGTAGAGGATAAATACACTTGAAAAGGGTTTACAGCTAAAATTAATCCCAAAGTCTCTTTCTCTACGGTCGAATATTTCCGTTGTGTCGGGGATAATTTTTTGGAAAAATAGGCAAGAGGAAGAGATACTCCATGAGCATCTTCCTGCAACAAAACTGCTCCAACCCCAACATCACTCGCATCAGTAGCAAGTGAAAAAGGGACGTCAAAATCAGGGGCTTTCAATATAGGGAAATTCATTAGGACCTGCTTTAATTTTTCAAAGGCATTTTGGGCATCATTAGTCCATACAAAAGTCACATTCTTACGTAATAAATTAGTCAGGGGCTTAGCGATATCAGAAAAATTCTTAACAAATCTGCGATAATACCCTACTAACCCAAGGAATTTTCTGACATCCCTGTGACACCTTGGTATTTCAATATGCCTAATAGAGCCTACGTTTGCCTGTTTTGGAGCCACTTTCCCAAATCCTGCTTCGTGACCCAAATACACAACCTTTGCTTTGGCAAACTCACTCTTTTTGAGGTTTATAACCAAACCAGCTTTCCCAAGTACCTGAAATAAGGCCTTCATACATTTAAGATGGGTGTCCCAGTCATCACTATAAATTACAATATCATCGATATAAACAACACACCCCTCTAAACCTTGAACCAAAGTATTCATCAACCTTTGAAAGGTTGCAGCAGCATTCTTCATGCCAAAAGGCATTACTTTACATTGATAGAGTCCTCGCTGCGTTACAAATGCTGACAACTCCCGTGCCCGTTTGGACAGCGGAACTTGCCAATACCCCTTTAACAAATCAAATTTAGTTATATACTTCGAATTCCCTATCCTGTCAATACAGTCCTCTATTCTGGGTAAAGGATAACTATCAGGTTTTGTGACCTCGTTGACTTTGCGGTAATCAAAACAAAGCCTGAATTGACCATCCTGCTTCTTTACCAAAACAACAGGTGAAGACCACGGACTGTTGCTGGGTTCAATCAGCCCGTGTCGTAACATATAATCAACCTCTTTATCCACAACATCATTTTTAAATGGATTTATCCTATAAGGGGATTGTTTTACCGGAGTTGCGTTACCCACATCTACATCATGTTCCAGGACAGTGGTCTGTCCGGGAACATCCGAAAATAAATCCTTATAACTAAAAACTACCTTTTTCAAAGATCCTTGTTCGGCAAAATTTAAATGTGAAACCATTTCTGAAAAATTTTCTAAAGAATGTTCATTATCATTAGGCCATTCGTCACCATCAAAACAATCATCATCAAAATTACTCACATCTGGAAAAGAAAAAGAATTAATACCATTACCCTTTGTAGTATTACCAATTAATGTCACGGGAACAACTTTGTCACGACCTTTATAAGCTTTTAACATATTTATGTGACACAGCTGGTAGGGTCTCCTCCTTTTAGGAGTTTCAACTAAATAATTAACATCGATTAATTTCTTTAAAATTTTCCACGGTCCTGAAAATGCAGCTTTTAAAGGGTTTCCTGGAATGGGAAGCAATACCAACACACTATCACCTACTGCAAAATTACGCTCCTTAGTATTTCTGTCAAAAAAGTATTTCATTTTCTTTTGGCTACACAATATATTTTCACCAGCAAACTTCCAAGCCTTCGTTAATTTTTCACCCAAATTACTAACATAATGTAATAAATTTATATCAGGGGCATCCCCCTCCCAAGATTCACGAACCACATCCAATGGACCACGCACACAATGACCAAAAATAAGGCTGAAAGGTGAAAATCCTAAAGATTGACTCGGCACTGACCGAAATGCAAATAATAAATAAGGTAGTTCCTTATCCCATTCGGAACCATTAACCAAACAATATTTTTTTATCATAGATTTCATGGTTTGATGAAATCGTTCCAAAACACCTTGACTTTCAGGGTGGTACGGGGAAGAAGTCACATGTTTAATTTTCAACTCGGCCATCTTCTCCCTAAATAATTTACTCATAAAATTAGACCCACAATCGGACTGAATTACTTTGGGCATACCGAACCTGGTGAAAAATTCAATTAACACTTCAACAATTTTAACAGTTTTTACATTTCGCAGTGGTATTGCCTCAGGATATTGAGACATCCTATCCATAATTGTTAAAATATACTGATTGCCACTACGAGTTTTCGGCAGAGGACCAACAACGTCAATAATTACTTCCCTGAACGGTTCAGAAACAACAGGAATAGGATGTAATGGTACCTTTGGAATTGGTTGATTAGGCTTCCCGACTTTTGACATGCATCACAACTATTAACAAATTTTCTAACATCATTTTTCATCTTAGGCCAAAAATAACTTTCACACAATTTACGAGTGGTTTTAAAAATACCAAAATGACCAGCCAAACCATTTTCATGAGCCAATGTCATTAACTCCTTTCGATAAATAAAAGGAACCATAATCTGCTCAACAATTTCACAACCTGTGTTAATGGCATCAAAAGGTCTACTTACTCTGTATAAAATATTATTAATTACCTTAAATCGAGGGACAGTCAAATCAGTAATTTCGCCAGACTCAATTGGCAGGTCTTTAAAATCTGCTTTCTTAGCTGTAATAAGTTCCTTAGTAGTCCAAATAAGTTTATTATCCAACACACCACTATCTACAACTAAACTATCACTACGATCTAAACTACTCAAATCAACATCAACTAACGACTCAACACTACTAGCCTTCGATCGAGTGACTGCAGATATTTCATTACTGGAATTTAACACAATTGGGAAAGTTTTATTTATTAGGGCAACATCATTCCCTAACACCAAATCCACATCTTTAATAGGAAATTTATCAATAATAGTCAGTTTCAAATAACCTGAAAAAGACGGGCATGATAAATAAACACTCTCAACCGGGTAAGACCTGACCGTATCTGGAAAACCACTTAACAAAACATATTCCTTATTTGTACATTCAAATTCAATAGGCAAAGATTCTGAGAATTAAAGACTGAGCAGCCCCAGTGTCACGCAAAATTTTAACCTTTCTTTGCTCAGTCGAATTCCCAGAGCGAACAAAACCATTAAACAAAAATTCCTGCAAAGGAGCCAGTGACTTATTGCCTAGTCATTGATTATTGAAGTTCTCAGCCACTGACTCGTTCTCATTCCTATGAGTGACCATTACCGGACGTCTTTCGGTCCCTTGTGACTTTTTAAAAGCAAAACACATGCTCTTGACGTGTCCCTTCTTATGACAGAAGAAACAAGTCAAACTTCTCAACTTCCCTGGGTTGTTTGTGGTCTGCTTATTATAACTGTTAACAGGAGTAGTACGAGAACCATAATTGTCATTAGGCCTGTTATACGTGTTCTGGTTACTATTCCCGTTAACTCTCACCCAACCAGACTTCTCATTTCTGGGTACCTCCCCTATCACATTTCTATGAGAGAGGAGATACTCATCACTTGCAATAGCCACCTCCTGCAAAGTTTCTAATTCTAACTCTTCGAGGTGTACCTTCACCTCATTAGGCACGGACCTTTTAAACTCCTCAACCAAAAACAATTCTTTTAATTTCTCAAAGTCCGTCACCTCCTTAGACTTTAACCAATTGCCAGCAAATTGTTCTTTAGCCCTGGCAAACTCTACAAAAGTCTGCCCTCTTTCCTTACGTAAATTACGGAAGCGTTGTCGGTAAGCTTCCGGTACCAACTCGTAAGCCTTCAAAGCTATAGCCTTCACAGAATCATAATCTGAGGACAGATCTTCGTCCAAGGAAACGTAAACTTTCTGGGCCTGACCTAGCAACTTACTCTGAATAAGAGTAGTCCAATACTCCCTTGGCCACTCCAACCTTGAGGCTATTCTCTCAAAAGAAACAAAAACTCGGCCACGTTGACTTCCTGAAAATTTGGGACTAACTTGAGAGCTTCAGTCAAATTAATACAAGGCATTGCAGACACATTACGTTGGGAAGAAGAAGAACCCCTATTACTCAATGCTTGCATAGCAAGTTCGTGCTGTCTCTCTCTCTCTCTCTTTCCTCAGCC